>NC_050523.1:8338135-8344143 GCF_002922805.2 Oryzias melastigma
AAAAGTTGAGCAGATAAAACATCAAATTACAGGAAACAGTTAATATAAAAATAAATTAAAAGCATAGAAATAAAAATCATGAAATAAAATAAAAAAGTAAACTAAATTAAAAATTGATTACAATTAAAAATAAAATTACTACATTTAAATAGAAAATAAATCCTTGAATATTTCATTCTAATAATACAAAATAAAAACTAAGTAATTAATGTATGCATTAGTAATTTGTCATTAAACAGATAAAATAAGATGAAACAGAAAAGGACTGAAAATAAAACTGTTGCAGCATTTGACAGTAAATGAATAAATATAACATAAGTTGGAACTAGAATAAAAAATCACAAGACAATCAATGAAAAACTGGCAAAACTTTCAAACAAGTAATTTAGAAACAGCACAGAACAAAATGAGAAAAACATTGATTTCCACCACTTTTTTATTGTGATGAAATATTCCAAAAAACTTTATTGATACATAAAAAGAAGGATATGTTAGAAACTTGGACAGTTTTGTTCTACTGACTTTGCTTCAGCAAATCCAATTTGAAATAGAATAATGAAGTCAACATTAAAGCGCCTCGTCTGAGCTTTAATAAGAGTAGATTTATGTCAGCACTGACGGAGCAGTGCAGGAGATCCAGCCATAAAGCGACATTTCAGTGCTGGTAAAACCCTTGAGATTGGTTTGTCACTTGCTGTGCCGGCATCAAGGGGGCTTTTCTTCACAAAGATTGTCTGATCATCTTCAAGGCTCCCCCGTCTACCAGCTCTGTGCCATTTTCTACTTTTCCTGAGCTTGCACTCCTCCGACCAAGCTGTTCATTTTGGCAGACAAGTTAGTATAAGTGTGTTTTCTCTTGGAGCTACGCTCTAAAGCTTTAGGGAGAAAGGGAAGATGACGCAAGTGATTGTGGCTGCAGTTCCAGGTGTGAAACAGCAACAAAGTTTGAGGACATAAGCTCACATGACTAAAAGAGTGGATTTTTATTATAAAAGCCAGGTGAATTATCATTTAGCACGTAACGACCTTTAGTTGCACCCTTTTTTTTTTTTTGTCTGAAAAAATTTCCTGTGTTGTTGGGAAAAAGTCGACCTTGCCCAAGAGCATCACTCAGCCACATCTCTAGAGGGGACCGAACAAGCACATTTGTTTGTACCACATAAGGGATTTCAGGGTTGATTACGTGCAGCTATTAAAAAAAAGGAAAAAAAAATAACAAAAACCTGAAGTATAGTGGAAACAGAAACACGTGCTGCTGCAAAAGACACTTGTGCCGTATTGCACTCGCCGTAAATGAGGGTGTTAGCCAGACTCCGAGTGGATATGAGCACAAATTCTCCAGGCTGAAAACAATATTTTAAAAGTGTATTATAAGCACCGAGGCCAGGCAGGGCCTCATCACTTTTTCATCCTACCACCCATAAAACATTCATTCAGCTGCACCAGCAGGACATCATCATTTCTCCTCCATCTCTCCTCCTCTGAGGAAAGTCTTTCAGCAGAAATACAGTACTGCAAAGGCAATCAACTCAAAATATCTTCGCAATTTTCTCCAGCGACGTATGGGCTGAATTTCCCAGAAAAAAAAAAAAAAAAAAAACTTCTCCATCTCAATCGAAGTTACATCAGCAGTCGCTCTCTGAGAAGTAAAGGGATAAGGCACCACATATGTGAGGAAATGCTTCCACCCAAAAGGGACTGGACGAATGGTAATTTCAGACCTCTTGACATCCGCGCACACAAACACACATTAACTGTCCTATTGCTATTCAAATCATTAAGCCGTGTCTTCCTCCTGCAGTCGTCTCCTCTCAGATAGCACCACCATCTGTTTTGCTATTGCATCCAAAACTCTCCTTCTTTGCCCTTTTATTAATATTCACATTCCACTGCCAAGGTGGGACTTACTCAACAAAAGTCACAGTGTCCAAGTGGTGTCGATTTGTATTCAGTTGTTTAAAGGGTAACCAAACAGGGAAGTTGGAGGCTGACTCCACCCACAGCCGAAATGCGAGAAACCAGTCAGAGGGGGCGGGGCTAGGGAACAGGACTGTTATCATTACTGGAGCTGCAGATCATGATGTGGGACTTAAATGGTTTGACCGATCATAAAATTCAACTATAGTACCTCGATTCAACCTGTAGGAGGCAGCATACAGACTTTATTTTCAAGAATTAAACAAGTTTATTTTAATTTGTCAAAAATTTGGCAATGACCAACAGACAGCACTTTTAAAGCCCCATTTATAGAGGCCAACAGCCAAAGAATAGTGGATTTCGGGTTTGGTAACCCTTTAAAGTAGGGGTGTGTATTGGTTAGAGTCTGGCAATACGATATGTATCGCAATACGCGTCTCACGATACATATGGCGATACATCCCAAGACTTGGTACAGTCTTGGAATGTATCGTGATACGAAAAATTGTTCTGGTACGAACAATTTTTTACTTATGTGCTGTGCGGCGGCCCCGGGGAAGATCCAGGATATGCTGGAGAGACTACGGCCCAATCCAAATTCTTCGCTTCTTCTTACGCCTCCATTTGAAGGGGCATTTTCAGTGTGTCTGGAATATTTTTTTTTTTAATCCGATCCTCCAAGTTTAGGGATACAAAGTCCTTTTCTTCACGCGGGTGTGCTCTGATCCACAGAAGTTTACATTTAAATGTAAGTAATGACTTTTTGTTGTAGCATGACCTTTTTAAACTTATAATACTGCTTTTGTTATTTATATTCAAGCGCTGGAAACTAAAGCTAGCATCAAACGAAAGTGAGTGAGACACTATTTTGTCACAACTCTCCTTTTGGACGGCTACATGAAGTGAAAAGGAGAAGGGAAGAATTCGGATTGGGTCTATCTCTCAGATGGCCTGGGGAGGAAGTGGCCGCGGAGAGGGAAGTCTGGGTATCTTTGCTTAGATTATTACGCTGCGACCCGTCACTGGATGAGCGGAAGAAGATGAATAGATGGATGCTGCATCCCAGTAACAAACATGAGCCTCCCCCTTTTTTTCCATGTTGGGGCAAAAGGAAAATCAGCAAAAATAAAGGCAAATAGTAGGCAAATAAATCATATGTCTCTTTCTTATAAATGTGGACATTTGGATACTAAAGTTAGTTAGACTTGGTCTGTTGCAAGGTCGTGGTGGTTACTTGGTGTTGCTGTTTTGCTTTGGCAATGGAGTCAATCCTGAAACTTCTTCAGACAATATAATTTGAGCTTCTGCGATTTAATGGATTTATCAAGCTTTTATGTTTGTGTGTGTCTATGGTCCTGCAACAGACTAGTAGTGACCAGTTCGCGGTGTACCCCGCCTTCGCCCAACAGTAACCAGAACAGGCTGTGGCAATCCTAAAAGGGATCCAGCAGGTTAAGAAAATGGACGGAGAGATGATATTTCTCCATGTCCTCCAGTTCTATTGAATGAATGCTTTCACCCTCTCCACCAATGTTACTTCTCATGTTCAAATGAGCACTTTCTATTACATTTTTAAATTGTGACAGCTGTATAAAGTGAGATGAGCTCCGGATGATTAAGGTGTGATTATGAAGCGTTATATTACATCCAAAGATTACTAGGCAATTATGGCATGATCTCAAGCATGACACCTAGTCAGCTAAGATTTGCTGCGCTGGCACTGGTCCCGCCGCGGCCACAGAGCCATCGGAAGAAGGAGGGAAGGAACCCGAGTAATCTCCAAAGATTAATTCATCAAACTCAAAGAGATCTGGGCGAAATCTAATTAAAGCGTTTAAAGATACAGAACGCTTCACTAACAAGATAGTGGTCTTGGGCAAGAAGTAACAGAGATGGATGTCTGGAGTGGACAGATAGAAGCTCAGTGTGACCGAGCCAACAAGGAAAGACTCTTTAAACTAGACGAAAACCTCTGGGACATATCATTACACCGCACATGATTTGACAAAACAGAACATCTTCTAATTATGGAAGTCTAGAGGCAAATTATCAGTATTCAGATTACTACAGTACACAACTTAGCATAAAAAAATAAAATACTTTGAGTCCATTGTGTGGAAACACTGTGTGACTTTTTCAAGGTCACTCCGTTTGGCTTTATAACAAAGAGTTGGCAATTCTGGCAGCAAATCAAAAAAGAAACCACAACAGTATCGCACAACAAACTGTCTCTTCCCGCCTTCTCTTACAGTAATTCTCAACTCTGTTCCAGTAGATGCCTGAAATTGACAGTTTTGTAATAATTACACAAGCAGATGCAGCGTGCAATCTCATTTTGTAGCCTCTGGCGCAAACATTCCCTCTTAAAAAGATGCTGAATAACTTTCTTTGAATTTTTCTCTTGATGAAGGGACAGATGAGGAGCATAAAAGGTTTACGATCAAAGAAAGTCTTCTGCTTGGAATGGCTTTGTAAAAACAGAACAAGCGAAGCCAAGATTGATTACTGAGCGCATCTGTGCTGCAGGAGAAAGCAGATGTAGACCCGAAGATAAAGTCCCATCTGAATTAGCCTGTACCAGCTTAAAACTTGACCTGTGCTCCAACTCTCTGCACGCTCTGGAGAACACATTGCACCATGGGAAGATGTAGTACAAAGTGTATAAATGAGGCAGGATTAAACACACAGAATTAGCCGCCAGAGGGGAGCCTGGCAGTCGCGAGCATCTTGGGCTCGTTCTGCAGAAAAATGACTTGCTTCCTTCAGGATGTAATCTACCTGTCTCATAGCTGCCGCAACCTGAATTTCAAATGCAGCCTAATGGAGTAAATGGTAGGTGAGCTGTTGACCCAAGCTGGCACAACCACCTCCTCTGTGGGTGTTGATGGACAACAACAAAAAAAATGCACTTTTACTGCATGACCTTATTCAATTTTAATACCAAACTGTTTGTGTTGAGAACAAACAAAAACCTACAAAAAAATACTAAATGAAAAAGAGGTTTGTCGGATGGTAAAACTGATGAAGGGTTTGTATGAGAAAGTTCAAGTGTGTCGTGAATGAAGGGAAAATATGAGCTCAGCGGCACGCCATTGTTATGTTCAAAGAGATGTCCAAAACTCATCTTTTTTTTTCAGAACAAGCATCTCTCCACAGTCTCAGTATAAAATGTGAAATAAGTGTGAAAAATATGAAATCACGTTTTTTTTTTTCCAGGAAAAGAATAATCCGCTTCAGCCTTCAAAGTAACATAAATCCACACCTGCATCCTCTATGAACAAGACTTGTATGCTCAGAAAGGAATTTTTTGACTCAATTAATATTTTAAGTAGGTAGATTGAAAGAAAATAAATCTTAAAAAAAAAAAAAGTACATTTTGCCTATTTAATGCTACATTTTCTTTTAGCACTTTTTATTCTTACAAAACACAAAACGCTTTACATAAAAATAATTAAAACACTCTTAAAAATTGTGTATAAAAGTCCATCTATGACAATTTTTTTTTAAACATTTCCAGTAGCGTTTTAGTTATGCTTAAGAAGTTTTTAACCAAAATCCCACAACCGAAATGTCTTAAAAAGCAATTTTTCATGTTGATCTGAAGCCTCTGTATCTAAAATCTCCTCTGAAGGGGTGTGGCTTTTGAAGATGAGCTGAGTAGCCCCGCCCCTGATCCCTCATGTCTGATTATGATATCTCTGTGTCTCACTAGCGTAAATCTTCACTGCTACTACATAAAAATGTCAACAACAACATCAGTAATATCCAGCCGCATGATTTTGATCCCGATGTCAGCTCGGACGAGGAAGTGAAGAACTTCATGAAGAACTTCCTCCAAAATCCTGATTCTTTCTCCTTCCAGTTCACCAAAGACTCTTTTAGCTAATTCTCCAATGTTTATTGACGTTGCTGTGATCAATACATTCAATCATTGGTTTCTTGATAAAATAATGAAAGCTAACATCAAAATGCTCTTTCATTGATCTACAGTCCTTTACAACTACGGTCAAATGAGCCGCCGTTCGCATTTCCGTGGTCACATCAAGAAGCTCCGTGGAGTCTGGTGGAGATTTTCCAGCGTTCTCAGTCCT
>NC_050523.1:8345247-8369058 GCF_002922805.2 Oryzias melastigma
CATCTATGACAATTTTTTTTAAACATTTCCAGTAGCGTTTTAGTTATGCTTATGAAGTTTTTAACCAAAATCCCACAACCGAAATGTCTTAAAAAGCAAATTTTTATGTTGATCTCTGTTGAAGCCTCTGTATCTAAAATCTCCTCTGAGGGGGTGTGGCTTTTGAAGATGAGCTGAGCAGCTCCACCCCTGATCCCTCATGTCTGATTATGATATCTCTGTGTCTCACTAGCGTAAATCTTCACTGCTACTACATAAAAATGTCAACAACAACATCAGTAATATCCAGCCGTGTGATTTTGATCCGGATGTCAGCTCGGACAAGGAAGTGAAGAACTTCATGAAGTTCTTCTCTTCTCCCAAACCTGAACTAGACACTAGGAACAGATGAGGGTTTAGTGCATGTGCAGCAGAGCTGTTGATGGAAAGAAGATCATTCATTCAAACAGAGTCTGTCTGTGACTGTTTGATTGTCAGCTATTTAAAAGAAGAAATACTCAGAAATGCAAAAATGAAATGATTTCTTATTACATTTGTTCTCTTTCAAAGGAAAAATGCCACACATACTTGTTAAACACTTAAAAAAAAACCCTGTTATAAACCTATATTGCACTGTGTGGTGAAGCAATAAACAATATAAACACTATAAAGTAGGTTTAAAATAAAATAAAGTGTTGACTTGTGCAACCTTTTGAGAATTATTTCCATAGCCAATTAATCAATCTTTCATGAACACACAAATTTAAAACCCTAGTAGTTATTAAGATTTACTATGAATTAAGAAATTATTTATCAGAAAGAATGAATTATTTTGCTCACCAATTTTATTTTTCAGCTCACTGATAAATAGCAGGTTCCACTATTCAACTGCGGGGGCGCTAGTGTGCCAAAGGCATGAAAAGTTTCTGAAAATTCAGAGAAAGAAGCAGAAAAAGAAGCTTTTTTTCCAATTCCCTTTAGGACTTAAAAAAAAAACGTTCCCAGTGGTCTTTTAATTATGACTCGGCAATCTTTAGCCAAAAAAAAAAAAAAAACCTAGGACATAGTTTCTGCAAAGGGGCAGGAGTTCACCTCCAAGATGTGGGTTTTCAAATTACATTGTTTCATCTGCTTATTATTCACATCACCTTGAAAAAAGAAAATACTCTTCAATGCAATTCCTAGCTTAATTTTCCTGATACATGTCCTCCATCAACAGAAAAATGCCCCAAGAACATGTTAAAAAACACAAAAAATCCACTATTTTTATCCGAGTGCATCTTAGGAGAAAGCTTTTCAGCTTTGTGTCACTCACTCTTTGTTCAAATTAAAAAAAGAAAAAAAGTTTTTTACTTAAAAGTTCTGCAAAAAGTCAAGATAATTCAAGCTTTCTAAGCTTATGGTAAGAAGTCTCAATGATCAACAATTTGGTCAACTAAATAACATTTTTTTAATATATATTTATGAAATTACCAGATTATACAATTCCTAACAAGGTGTTACTAATTATGGTTTATACAGTACATAAAAGACCTGTTTTAGCTCTGCTTTCACTCACAGTTAAAGATGTTCCTTTGCTGTTCCCTCTTGAACAAGCTTTGTGAAGCGAGGCCGTTTCCTGCCTGATATTTTCTCAGGGCTTCTCTGTTATCTTCAGAGAAAATTAGTTTGTTAATGGCTCCTCAGAGCAGCTTAAACATCCCATAAAACAACCCCACAGTGAAATGCATTTATTCTCAAAAAAAGGAATGAGTTCAAAATGTCGAGTTTTGTTACTGGTCTGAGAAGTGAAACCTGAAGGAGGAAGTTTCTGCCAAACCTTTTACGTCTGCAGTTTCAGAGCGCTGTCCCTGAAGGGCTGAGACAGAAACTTTACGGTCCTAACATTTGCTGTTACTGAGGGCTATAATTGCAAAGAAATGTCCTTTCAGTTCAGTTCCGGCTGAACTGTAAGTCTGAGCATTACCGCAGCTTTAGTGTCAATGAGATGTCAAGCACAAATCAGTGTTGAAGCGAATGCTTTTAGTGAAAAAACTGGAGCAAAATTTACCGTTGGGTCTCCCGGGGCTGTTGCAGGACAAATTTAGTGCAGCATATGTGATGAGGTGTGTTTACCCAATCTGTCCTGAGAATCAAGCCAGGATTTTCCTTCAGCAATCGCCCACAATCAATACTCATCCGGAGCTGAGCACTGGAACATGCAAAAGCTCGTGCCTGCATTGTTCACCTGAAGTTTTCAACAAAGGAAAAAAAAATCAGGTGAATTGAAGGCAGAATGTGACGGTTGACGGCACTCTGTGAAGGTCTGTCCTCAGCACCGCTGAGGTATTGAGTGATAGCCGTTGAAGTGGAAGGCTCTGATGGAGGAGTGGCTGTTGAGATGGGCTGAGGGGGAGAGGGGCGGGGTGATCTGATAAAAGTAACTGTACCTCCATCAATTCATCTCGACTTCCTAGTCATGAGCTCAGACTTGTGCTGAGTTCCTTCACAGTTCTCTGCATACACATCGTTCCAGTTCATCACTTCCTGTCAAACGTACAAATCATGGAAATTGACAACATAGAAAATGAAATAATTTAATGTGTAGTTTAGATTTTGTATAAACCAACATAGAATTATTATGTTTATTGTGTCATTTATTGAATCATTGTGTTATTTTTTGTGTAAT
Source organism: Oryzias melastigma (assembly GCF_002922805.2). Lineage (NCBI taxonomy): Eukaryota > Metazoa > Chordata > Actinopteri > Beloniformes > Adrianichthyidae > Oryzias > Oryzias melastigma. Next base: position 8,347,895 of record NC_050523.1, read on the forward strand.
TTATTGTATTTTAGTCCTATTTATTGTTGTTTTTATGAATGTCTTGTTTTTGAGCTACAACAAATCTATCTATCTATCTATCTATCTATCTATCTATCTATCTATCTATCTATCTATCTATCTGACAGGCTTTCAAAGTTTATTTAGTAACTTTCATTTTTGTGGGAGAGTCATCATTTTGATGGCTCAGTTCTTGATCTGCATCTATCATCTATATCAATTTAAAATCACCAGAGCATATAATTCTGTATTTGAGTGGTTTGCATGATATGCATTATGCAGTGCAGCATCTGCACACCATTATCTGCTTCAGTAATAATTACTAAATTGGTCCTTGCATTCCAATTTTTGTCCATGTTTTCAAGTTTTAATTTGAGGAATTTTAGAAGTGTGGCTGAATTGGTTTGTACTTTGGGTTTTATGGGCCTTTCACGCAAAAGCTGTTTAGTCTGTTTCCTTCTTTGGATTGTCCAAACTTATTAGATGTGAAAGGACATTTGAGCTCTGGTGCTTTAAAGGAACACAAACCGCGATCTGTCTGAAAATACAGAACTCAGATTATTTGTAGGTGAGCCCTGGTGTGGTTCAGCAACAGTCTGAATCAATCAATGAGAATTCTGTAAATGAAATGATGTGAGACAGAGAAAAGGACTGATGCAAACACAGCCTGTTTTGAAGATAAACTACACCCGAGCCCGCTTTAAAGTTCTGGAGCAGGGGGTGTCAACCTCAACCGCACAAGGGGTCAAAATCCAAAACACACTTGTGGGCCGAACGGGGTAGTCTCCACATTTATTGAACACTCTAAAACTAAACTTTTAAAACTTAAAAACCGTAACTTTTTAACATAACTATGAACTACACATTTAGCATTAGCTGCAATAATGCTAGTGTGAATGCTGTAAGTTGACCACTGAAGATGCTAGTGCTGATAGCAGTAGATGCTGAAATTGAAAACTGAAGATGCTGAAGCTGAAAACACTGAGCCTGATAGCCAGTTAAAACATTAGCTAAATGCCAAATTAGTCTAAAAAAATAATTTAAAAAAATTAGGTTAGCCAAAAAAATCCTAGTAAATGCCAAAATAGTCCAAAAAGCTAGCAGAATGCCAACTTAAAAAAAAAACTTAAAAACAGTAACTTTTTAACATAATTATGAACACAGTATGTAGCATTACCTGCAAGTGTGAATGCTGTAAGCTGAAGATGGCCGTCAAAGATCCTAGTGCTGATAGCTGAAGATGCTGAAGTTGATAGCTAAAAACGCTGAAGCTGATAGCCAGCTAAAATATTAGTTAAATGCCCAAATTAGCCAAAAAAACAAAACAAAAAAACTTAGTTTAGCTAAAACAGCTAGCATGTAGCTGAAAAATTAGCTAAACTTTAAAACAGCCTAAAAAATCTTAGTAAATGCCAAAATGGTCCAAAAAACTAGCATGGCCCCAGTTTTTAAAACATTAAAACCATAACTTTTTAACACAATAATGATTATAAGAAGGCAGGAACATTATTCCAGAATAAATCAACTAAAACTTAAATAACTTTCAATATTTTACTCTCCATTAAAATATATTTTGTCAAAATTATACAAGTTAAGTGCAAGATAACATCGGGCCATTAATTAAAAATAAATAAATAAAGTGATCTGGAGGGGTGGATACAATAACCGGGGAGCTGGATCCAACACGTGTTCTAGAGGTTAGGGTTGACAAGAGTGGTTGCCATAGAAACAAAGACATATCCAGACCAATCACTGCTTACTGACATCATCTGGCTCCAACATAGTGACGTCTGTACCGCGAAAAAATTACGACAGAATTAACCAATTTCATTGAAGCTGGAAGTAATCCATTTTCTATGGATGATGTCACACTCACTTGGTCCAGTTCTCAAATACAGTCAATGCTTCACCCCCTTTTAGTGTGGCAGATGCCTGTACTTATCACCCCCTATTGCTCAACAGTAGTAATGGTATAATATTAATAGTTGGTTTACTGTAAAACAGATCAAATAAAGCCAAATTAATGAGATACCAACCAAACATTTGTTCATTGTTGATGTTTGTCTACCAAAAATGTCAAGCTTTAAATAGTTTGCATCAACATTTCTTCCTTCCAGATCACGTTTGGTCTATTGACCAGCACCTTTCACACAACAATTGCACTGTAGAAAATACAGCTAAGTCCTTACAGTTCTTTGACACATTGATTACCCCTGAAGACGGTATGCAGACCTATGCATCAGAGGTTTACCAGCCCGTCTGCTTGCGTTCCAGCGATCTTATCTTGGACGGCAAATCCAAAAGATTTCCTGTCATTTTAAAACAACGTGAATAAATGACCCATAAAAGCATTACCACCTGATTTATCTTTCTTTAATAAAGCTTGTAGTTACCACTCACGCTCCTTTAATATAGAGTGATACTCATAATACAGAAAAATGTCAGGTTTGCATTCGGCATTTAATTTCTGGTCTATTGATCATGTCTGATAATGACAGAGGCCCAATGCCAGGCGGGGCGAAGATTGAGAGTGGGTGCAAGTGGAAGAGCTTTAGGGATCTAATTTAGCTGTGGGTGTGATTCTAGTGTGATTAGTATTTATGTGACACATCATCCACATTAGGCAGCGCTTCCCTGTTCCAAATGCCACTCTCGATCTTCCTCTCCCCTGCCTGTTTAAAAGACGAGGCTCAATGGTGATGGGCACCATCTGGCGCTCGCTGCTGCCATGAGTTTGGCTCAGTGATTATTGCCAAACAGCACGAACAAGGATTCTCACTCAGTCCTCTCCTTCACCTAGGCCTGCGTCTGTCATTTCCTTACGTAAACAAACCCACAATGGATGCATCGGAACATCACGGACAAGATGAGACAAAGAGATTGGCAAAGTCTGTCTCCCACATGAGAAAAAAAAAAACGATTACCGTATTTTTCGGACTATAAGTCGCACCGGAGTATAAGTCGCAGGGGCCAAAAAATGCATAATGAAGAAGAAAAAACCATACATAAGTCGCACTGGAGTATAAGTCGCATTTTTTTCAAGTAATTTATTTTACAAACTGGTTGAAAAAACGATATTACATCATCCTGGAAGGTAAGTTATAACATTCATAAGTGAATAGAAAACAGGCTGAATATGTGTCAACACATATTCACATATTAGCATCATGAAAAAAACGAAAAGGTGTAGCATTTATATAACATAACAGTTTTATTTAACTATAGCCTCAAGGACTCATCAACTTTGTATCTTTACTGTAATTAATTGCACGCAATCTCACTCCATATCACTAAATCCCTTAAATTCTTCGTCCTCTGTGTCACGTCTGAATAACTAAAGTAAATAAAGTAATTGCATAGATCACCATAAGAGGGCACTCTAGACTTACGGTCCATATCTCATCATTAAAAATTCGTATATAAGTCGCACTGGAGTATAAGTCGCAGGGACATTCAATCTATGAAAAAAACCGCGACTTATAGTCCGGAAAATACGGTATCTTCATTGCCTCTTCCTTGTTATCTGTCGATGGAACTTGGACGCTCCTATGTGTAACGCTGAGTGATGCCTACAGCCCCCCTCCCACTGTGAAATGCCTGTTGCTCTACAGCTCAGTCCTGAAGTAAAGATAGATTACTGCAGGAGAACCGCGTGCCCTGCCCTTTACACACTTCACACACACCACTTCTCCATTATCAGCATCATCCACTGGGGAGGTGGTGAGCGTGCACGCTCCTACTCACACACACACAAACACCCATATAGGTCTGAGAGCTCTGACAGGGTTGTTAGCAAAAGGTCAGAGTCACGAATCTGACAAATCTTTCTTTGGAGAGACGAAGACCTATCATAGCCAGATAAACTGAAAGGACAAGTGCAGCTATTTTTCTTTCCTCTTTGTTTTCCCATCAGTTTCTGAATATTTCCGCGTCTCTGTCAGCGAAGATGAAGAAAACCTGCTCAAATCAACTCTCCCATCAGGTTTAGACTCACTGGGGATTTTTAAAGCCAAGGAGGTGCAGTGAGGGGATTATATTTGGGGACTGACTGAAGAGGCTCAAACCTCAGCTGTGTTAAATAGGTGTTACTATTGACTAGTAACTGAGTCATTTTTGAATTCCTCAGGTCTAAGACTTGAGCTCCTAATGTGCTTTTTTTCAAGATGGATTTAAGAAAATAACCTTTCTTAAGTCTTATTCATTACATTATTTAAGTCTTTTAGAGCCATTGTGTACCACACTTTATTTTATGTAGAGAATCCACTTCTTTACTGTCTTTTTGATGTTTTTTGTTGTTGTTGTTTTTTTTGTACAGACAGACCAATCTAAAAAAAGGCAAATGTTCTTGGCTTATGACCTAAAGTTTTCACCTTTTTCCATTTATCTTTTATGCCACATTTAGAATAAAGGCACACAATGTTATTTAATATGCATTCATGCAGCACAGTATTATCTGCCTCAATAATAATCAGAAAATTGGTTTTAATCTTTGAAATGTTTGTTGATATTTCAAAGTTTCATGGGAAAGAATTTCAAATATTGAACTGTTTTTTTTTTTTTTTTTACAAAAATACCTACTGCTCTAATAGATACATATGTATGTGATGCATTCAAATGCAACAATTGAACCACAACTTTCTGAATGTTTTCAGTCACAGTTTATACAAACAGACATATTTGACAATGTATCTGATTTGTTTGACATTGTATGCCCCTGCTGTGACCACTGTTAGAACCAAATGTCATTTCATGGACCATGTACTGACCTTTAAAATAAAGATTCATATCTTTAGCTTCAGCCAAGGCACAACTATGACTTCCTGTATGAAGCAAGTTTGGACGAAAAAAATGGATTCTGGCCACTTCACCAAGGAACTTATGGGTGACTATTAACCAAAGCAATTGTTAAATGTAATTTTTAAATTGTTAAAACTGCACTTTAATGTTAAAGTGCCAAGCTCTAATTAAAATGCAACAGAGGAATTGGGGAATTAACAAAATAAATCAGGAGTTTAGAAAACAAAAATCAAAACTTCATTTGGTAAAGCTTGACAACATAAAATATGGAAATGGGACCAAAAAAAAGAACAAGTGACAATCTAGTCAGTCAAACATGCAGAAATAATAGTGTTAATTTGTTATATTCTGATATTAGGGACACTAGTATAAATTCAGTGGTATTAAAGACAAGACTAGTTCAACTTTACAGCTAGAATATTTGGTTTAGCTGAAGCAAACAGAACAACTCTCAAATTAAGTTTTTATTTTTTATGCTTCTTTAGGTGTTAAGTGAATCAAATTTCCCATGGTGCACCACAACTTCCCAGCTGCTCCTAAAATCTTCCATCAGCTAATTTTAGATAAGTCTTTCAGCAGTTCTGTTGGCTGAGGATGCAGCCAACATCCAGAAAAAAAAAAGAACTACACATAACCTGAACATTGAAACATCAAAACCACAAAACCAAAGGCACGGATTCTCACACAAACATGTAGTCTGTTTGATTTAATATCCAGGACAACACTTTTAAATTGATGTTTTCTGAACCTCAACCTTTAAGTTTATTTACAAATTATGCTAAAATAATTGGAGTTGTTTTTCACTGGCTGGAGGTCATTGGTATCTCAGACTTTCTTCCAAATACGTGCTAATTGTTGCAAAATTACATTTTTGGAAAAACTCCAAATTAGGTGACGTCAGTTTTGGGATCAGACCAGATTTGCATGACTGCTGCCCACGATTGGGCATTATGTCTTGTATGTGTTGCAACCAATTTCCCTTGGGATTAATAAAGTGTTTATCTATCTATCTATTACAGTTCATGGGTGTGAATACATATTTTCCTGCATGATAACAAAAGTTCAGGATTAGAAAAGTTCCTGCAGAGAACATACTGCTGGAATTTTACTCCAACCGTTCATAAATCTTCTGTAGTTCTTCTAAACATAAACACAAACAAGCTCTTTTGTGACTATAATTCATTATTTACACATTTATCTTCATTTCCAACATTTGCTGCTTTGACAGAATTTCTGCCACTCTTTCACTTTATTCTTATTTTTTAAATAAACTCCTGTTATGATAATGGCAGCATGAAAGACTGGTGGTTAGTTACTGGTTTGGAAATATTCGTGAACATAAGAAGTTCATCTATATTTTGCTCACACATCACCATTTCTGACAAGCTCAGCTAAATGTGCTCAAGCTTCTGCTTTCCCAGAGTAAACAGTGCAGGAAGCATGTCAGGTACTGGTTCATTTAACTTCTGAAGGAAAACCAAAGATGTAAGTAGCTGCCTAAGCAATCCTTCACGACGCTCCCCTCTCCACTTTTTCTTCCTCCAAGCCCGGCCCCAGAGATGCCGGTTTGCACCTCCTCTCTCCTCACCCCCATTTAGGTGTGAAATGTATTTCTATTCACAGCGGCGAAAAAACCCAAAAAAGGAGGGGAGAGTGGAGGAAGTGACAGAGAGAATCTAATGGAAAAGCGGCCTCTTTGTGATGTCTGTAAAACAGAATATTCGTCCGGATAAACCCGGGACAATGAGGAGCTGTCGGAGGCTATGTGGCAGCATAAGGACTATATGGGAAATACTGGAATTGGCCCGCTCCATCCCTCTAAGCCACACGAGAAAGGTGATTCAAAGCCAGTGAAAGGAACTGTGAGCGCGGGATGAGAGGCAGCACTCTGGAGAGGTGAAGGAGACAGAGCCGTATTATAGAGGTCAGCAGTGTGGCGAGTTAGGGCTCTGTGCATCACTGCCCAGAGCTTTTACCACAGGCTTGACTGACAGGAAAGACAATGTACATTGTTTCTACTTGTTTCTCCTCTTCAGATTACTCTGTTCTCTTATTAATCCACTGTTTAGCCCCTCACGCTTTGACAGAGGTGCAAAAGGCCAAAAGCAATTCAGAAAACTGGCGCTAAAACGATCAAATCAGTTTGTTATGCAATTAGTGTAAAGCCATGTCATCCCTGCACTTTTTATATGTAAAGTGGAACATTTGATTAAAGAATAATCAGAAACGTATAACTTTTTGTTTGAGATTTCCTTAAAACTGTTCATAAATGCAGTTTATCTGTACAGATAAACTGAAATGTAAAATGTATGTGGTTATGAAGGGATATTTTTTTTTATTTACAGGTTAAAGCCTTAGTCACAACTGCCCTCATGGGTAGAAACGGGTTGTCTGCGAGGTAGCAGATGGCCTACACAAAATTTTACATAGAATGAAAATGTTCATGCAGATTTTTCCAGGAATGCTGTGGGTGACAAGTTGAGGTGAACACCTATACAACATGCAAGAATTACACAACATACGGATGTTTTATTTGTTTCAACCCCCTAAATCCTGTGCACTGCACAATAAGTCCGTTAGTGCTGTTCAAGTGATAAATGGGTGCAGCCTGACTGTTAAAAATGTTGAAATTAGACAACCAGAGCGTAGGTTTTGTGGGCGTTCTACAGTTCATTCAACAATTCATCCAGGATGTTTTCACAGTAAACATTTAAAAAGGGTCATCTAAACTTCTTTTTATTTTAAGTTGAAGACGTTTGGTGCGTTATTCATGAGGCTTCCTAAAAAACTACTTTTATCAGCTATAAGGAAACAATAACACTGCCAGCAAACTGGTTTTAACCAAACAAGTGTTCTTGAAACAAAAAAAAAATAGATTGAATAGTAAAATGATTGCTTTGAAACAACTACAGTCACATCGGCGATAACCAGCATTTTCTGCTGGTTATGTCTTGTTCTGTTTGTTCTGCTGTTACGCTTTTTTTTTTTTTTCTCAGGAAACCCTGGTGTCCCCTGATTGGAATCCAACCTGACTGTGCTGAAAATGTGTTCTCTCTCTGTGAGAAAAGTAAAAATAATTTAGACGAGTGGGAGATTGAACTGAGTCTGTGTGGGAAGGGTAATATCATAAAGAAATATGGCAGCCCTTCAACTGAATTATGAACTTGTAGAATGCAGTCGTGAAGTACCCATAAAATGTGTGGTCCTGAGGAAAAGTGCAGATCAAGTTTCTGATATTGGGGTTTTATGGTTTGCCATTTAAAGCAGCTGAACTTGGAAAAAAAAAAAAACTGGACTCTGACATAAAATAGATTAACTTCAAAGACGCATACAGAAAGCTGTACTCGCCAAAGAAAAGTCTGTCTCAGCAGGACAACACAGAAAACCTAATTCTTATTCACTTTCGGGACATTTAGATCCCCTCTAATGGAATTGTTGTGTTATTAGAAGTAAGAATTTGCTGCACTAAGACAGAATTCTACTATTTGATTTGAGAAAACAATATGTGTAACTTCATTTCTGAGTGTCTTTTGACAGGTTTTTGCCGTATATTTTCTTAAAGCAGAAAGGGAAGAACTCATGCCACATGTGCCAGATCAATACATGGATTCTAGAAGATGGAAATATCACTAGTTCGTGCTACAAGAGTGCTGAACAGAAGGTCAGTCAAACCAACAATCCCTCCCACCGGCTCTCAGAGAGCCATATCATTATTTACCTGTCAAGTCTGGAGTGATGGTGCATCAGAATCCTGTCAGTGAAGGACGCATGCGGGAAAAACGGACTGAACTCACGTGGTCTTAATCATAAAGCTGGGACTAATTCAGGAAAAGTGCATGGGAAGCTAAAATTACAAACAAACCAAAACGAGGCCCACAACACCACTGCAGCACCAATCCATAGTGGTGTAGTGGTCGGAGCTCTCGCCTCACAGCAGAAAGTCCTTGTTCAAACTGCTCCACTCTGTGTGGAGTTTGCATGTTCTCCTTGTGCATGTAGGGCTCTCCGGGTTGTTTTTATGACACCAAATTCCCCCCCGGTGTGTTTATGCAGCATAGACTGTAAATAGGAACTGGGCACACTGACCCCTCCTCTGTGGCGCTCCAAATAGGAATTATCCGCTAGCTTCAAGAAGCCAAAACCCCATAGACTTCTATTGAAAGATAAACAGGGATTCTATTTGTCATTCTTGCTCTGATACATTTTTATCAACATTTTCTTGCTAATCCAAATTTTTTTCTTTATTACAAGTTTTTCAAGTTATAAACTAACCAATCAGATGGCTCAGTAAAAGCATGTGGTGCCCACTGGCCCCCACCTCGATTGTTTGATTGACAGATTTTCCTGAGCCCAGTTTCAGTGGAAGGGGTGCGGATTTCGAACATGAATATGAAGTTATTATTAATATTAGCAAAGATGTGTTGCATTCAAGGGTATCCCATCCCCCCAACCCCACAGACCAATCCCTGGCACTCCCTGTCGGTCCACGGTAAAATCCTCACTGGCTAACCGTGGCTAAAAAAAAAGTTGGAGAATGCTAGTCTATGGTATGTTGTTGTGTAGCTCTGCGGCGGATTGGCGACCTGCCCAACGTGTATCATTTGATGTCTAGTTATCCTATGTTTGACATGTCTTTATAGATGTAAGCTTCTGTCAGTTGATTGCATTGCACATGCTTTATTTGCTCTTGATTGCTTGAAATAAACCATTTCTAATCTAATCTAATCTACTGTAATGTAATCTAATGGAATGGAATTGAATTGAATTGAACAGTCACTGGGATAGGCTCCAGCAACGCCCAAAAGGAATTAAGTGGGTTCTGAAAATTGATTGATGAAAGGAAAACCAAAACAACCCCCACAAAACAACTAAATATATATATATTTTTAAAAGTGTCCCATATTTTGTATTTCTTTTTAATTTCAAGCTCTAATCTCTAAAAAAAAAGTAAAAGTCCTGCTTAACCCAGAATTAAAACAAACAAAAAGTTGCATGAATACATGTTTTCACGACTGTCCTTTCATCTGTCATTGTGTCTTTAATTTATATATTTTCAAATAAATCAACTTGGATATTATACCAGGGAAGGATTCTTTCAGCATTACTAATATATATCATTCTGTGTTAGAGCTTTCGACTTGAATGAATAATAGAAGTTCTCTGAAAGGTATATTTACATTGTGCGTTTAATCATAGATGGGGTACCAGTCCACGCTGGGTTTATGTCGAACAAATCTCAGGAAGCCATCCTTCACCCACATCAAGCCGAGGCAGAAACATCTCCGGGTCTCTTTTAACACCACTATTACTTTTTAAAATGGTTTAAAGCGTCTGAGATTCATTTTTCATGTGGATGAATATTTCACTGCAAAGTCCTGCAAAGTTACAAAGGCGGGGGGTGGGGTGTGGGAGACAGAGGTGATACTGAGATGCTGGAGATTTGCCTCTGCTCCCTGGCTCAGACTCTAACGTCTCTGGTGATCCACCGGCTCACTCTGTGGTCTGCTGTGCACTTTTGTGTGAGAGGAGACGTGCGTCACAAAGCGCTGATTCATGATTGGTGTGTGTTGGGTGGGGGGAGAGTACTGTAGGCGCTGTCACAAAATGTTTGTCTCAAGCCCTCCCCAGTGGATCCATCTTTAGCCTTCATCCTACGACTTTTTGGAGACTCGGAAGAGGAAATCCTCCACACCGACACCGCCGCCGCCGCCGCGTCTGGTATTTATGTGAGTGTGAGGAGGCAAAATGACAATAAATTCCAGGAATGAAGAGAAAACAAGAAACGAGGCCAAAGATTAGAGTCAACAAAGTGGATGGAAAGGAAGAATTTCTTCCTTTTTCTCTTGTTCACCAAAAAAGGCAATAACATTTTTTTTCTTGGAAGGGACAAAATGATTACTGGTAAACTGAAAATATTACAGATAAATTTGCAATGAAATTCTACACATTCTCACTCCTAATTCGTCACATACGGACATATGGTTCGGGTTCCACGATGGCGCAGTGGTTGGCGCTATTGCCTCAATGTTTGTATGTTCACACCCTGCATGTGTGGGTTTTCTTTGGGGACTCCCACCAAAAAGATGCTTCATAGGTTAATTGGTTACTATTGTCCCTTGGTGTGAGTGATTGTGGTCCTGCGACAGACTGGCGACCTGTCCAGGATGTACCCTTTGCCCAGACGTGGCCTGGTTAGGCTCCTGAAAAGGGGCTTAGAAAATGGAGGGTTCAAGGCCCTGCTGCGTCACTTTCTGATGTTTTGGTGTCCCCAACTCATTTTTTTTTACATGCTGGCTTTTCCATTAAATCACAGATCACTGCATCCCTCGGGATGTGGTAATTAACATGGAACGGGTACAGAGTTAGGGTCCCACGACCCGTCCAGTCTCCGTCCAGAGGGTCTGGATCCCTGGTTAGCATATGCATCTTTCCCCTGTCTGTGGCTCGGTACCAAGCGGACCTCGGACCGGAACAGGTGCGCAACCCAGAGGTCGGGGACCCCTGATTTGATTGGGAACAGCTAGCATGTAAGAAATCGGCAAGTTGGGGACACCCAAAACGTAAAAAAGAGATGCAAAGGGGGCCAGAACCATATGTCCATATGCAATGAGTTGGAAGTGAGAATCTGTTGTGAAGGAAGATCTTAAAGATCCACTCCAATCATCTTTTGTCTTTTGTTCATGATTTTGCCGTTTTTAGCCAAAATAAAAAACCTGTGTCGTCTTCTAGGACATAGTTTTTGAAGAGTAGTACTTCAGAAATGAAACTCTGAATTGTGGGTGGGACTTTTAGAACAGAGTAATCCGGCCCCCTTCCCATTATCCCTTTGTGTACACACTCTCACTAGCTTACAACCTCTGATACCCCCAACCTTACATTAGTAGTTCAACAAAAATCAATCAATCAATCAATCAATCAATCAATCAATATACTTTATTAATCCCCCGGGGGGAAATTAATTGTTTTTCAGTACAACCAAGAACAAACAGTTCAAGGTTCACTGCAGAAGCGTCCACTGAGCCACCCCCCCTTATTTGGCGAGAAATCTTGGAGCTATCCAGTCGTACAGCTTGGAGCCAGATAGTTCGGATGAGGAAAAAACAGACATACATGGATGTATTTGTCTATGAATGGATGCATCAGAATGGAGCAAAGCAGGGAGCTCGTGGCTTGCTGTAGTAGCTTCTATGCCACATTTGAGGGGGATCTGGTGGCAGACAAGATGGCGGCTGAAAATCATAAGTCCAAAACTGGAACATCAAAGTCTTAACAGTTTTACAAATCTGAAGACTTTTGTTATTATCCGTTTTTACCATCTTATGACACTTTTTAAGGTAATCCTGAACACTAAAAACATTTTTACAAATTTTCTTGTGGAGCTTCTGCATTTGGGTAATGATTTCAGCTGCCATCTTGTCTGCCTTCAGGTCCTCTTGACTTTTTAAAGCATCCTTTTTCTGTCTACTCCTGATTAACAACGATTTGAATAAAGAAATACTCAGAAATGCAATTTTACGCTTATTTTTCTTCATATATGTCCTCCGTGCTAAAAAACCCACAATTTTCATCAAAGTGTGTCTTTAATGTGGAGTGTTAAACTTTCCCAGCTCTAACTGGACCAGAGACAATAGCAGCGATTAAGCAGGGCTGCACAGAATTCATCTAAAAAGCTTAATGTCAACCTGCTTATTTGTTTCAGCATTTTCCATAAGCATAAAAAATAAAAAGAAACAAAAATCATAGCTCTCCTCTTGGATTATTACAACTGGGTGGCGACACAACCAGATTCACATGCTAATATGCACTTAATGTGACACTAGTTCTGGATAAATAACATCAGATGCTTCTTGGATTATTCTCCAGTTCTATCAGGAGGAACAAATGAAGAGCGTATTTAGTCGCGCCTCAGTACAGAATGTTCAAAATGTAACACTCTGCAGTCATTAGTATCTAAATTTGCATGTTAGACGTATCATTAGCATCTTTTATTTTAGATGAAAAAGCTTGCATTGCCTTTATGTTTGTCTTTTTGAATGAAGTAGATTTATTTTTTTTTTAGCAAAAACCGACATATACAGTGGAAAACAAGATCTGCTTTTTTTCTTGCTAAATTTTAGACATTGTGTTAGACAGTGGAAAGATAAAGGAGGCAGAGCTGGAGGTTGGATAGGTCTAAACAACTTAAATAAAACGTGAAGAGATAATATATTGAGTGGACATAAATCCACCCAACTAGACAAAATTACAAAGAAACATGCACAGACAGTTGTCATTTATCAAAAAAAGTATAGTATTTTCTGCACTATAACGTGGACTTCAAAGCTTTAATTAAAAAAAAATCAACAGTGCAGCTTATAATCTGGCCTTAAATATGGAATAATTCTAGTTGTCTCACTGATGTTGAAGCGATTATAAGAGGCACAAGGCCTTCTGTCACAAGGTCATTCTGTTTTGCAAACAAGGTTGGGAGTTACAGGTATTGTAAAGATGCTAACATGTAGCGGTGTTGTTAACCAATGAGCTATATTTATAGACACTGCACCACCTTGTTACCTTTGTCCAATAAACATCATGACTGACGCCATATTGGGAAGGGCAGTAAACAATAGCAGATACAGTCAAGTAACTGTAAAATCCAAAATCTTTGTCCAATTTTAAAAAGAAAAAAAAAACTTTGACCATCACTAAAAAAGTCCCAGATCATGGCCTTTATGTTTTTGTACAATAAATGAACGACATTTCAAACTTTTCTATAAATATATAAATCATTATATTCAAATCTACACACATAACATTTTTTAATGTATAAAGAGGTCAATGATTATATTTATCTTATATTTATCAACTTTGAGATCATATCAGGTTTGCATATATGTGACAAAACTTAGAAGTTATACATACTGAGCATTGTGCGCATGCATTTGATAACAGGTTATGAGATTATGCAGGGTCTGTGGGTGTGGTCTTTTTATGCAGTTATAGGAAGACCCCTTCTGCACCAATTTCCTTGTTTGGCCCTTCTACCTGGAAGAAAGTCATCTGTTTTTTTTTGTTTTTTTTTTAATAATTCATTTCATTTTTATTAATTAAAAGGAAAAACATACAATAAAACCTTGAGTGTTAAACATGATGGAAACAAAAGGAAAAAAATGAAAAGGAGACAGAAAGAAGAAAAACGTATTATGTCTGTCCCTTTTAACAAATCAATAAATCAAACAGTAATATGCAAAAACACAAAACATTCTCCTGAATTAGGATACAATAGCAGACGACAACAAAAATTTACAATTACAAACATAAACCAGTGCAAAATTACTACCTCTGGGATGAGTAGTTTTTGTTTGCATTAGACCGATTTAAAGAAAATGATTATAGTATTTTTAATGTAGTTTTTAAAACTAGATATTCTTGTGGCATTTTTCATTTCCGTGCTTAATATATTCCATTAATTGACTCATATACTGAAACACATCGCTCCTTTAGAAGTATTCTGTGTTTTGGTTTAATAAATATTTCATGCCTTTTTAGATACATTTAGCTTTTTTTCACATATGTTTTCATTAAATTAGGAGGAAGGCATTTCATATTTACATGAAATTGTATAAAATATAATTTTAAAACATAATTTTATAAATAATGGATTAGACGGGTACCAGCAATTACTCTTTGTAATAATTTTAATGTTTTTTTTCAATTACTGCAAACAGATTAGAAGATGCGATTGGATGCTAAATCTGTTTTTAGAGGTTTTTTTTGGTGTCTATCGAGATGGTGAGTTATGTAGGATTAAGAGAGGAGTGTCGGTACTTTCAAAAATATAAATAGCTTGTTTATTTTTTTTTATGCTTTAATCTGTATGGTGCGGAAAATACGGTAAGCAATAAACATTTTTAAGTTGTTGTAATTAGGCTGTATTTACATTTATGTTTGGTGTAAAGTTAGACTTTTTAAAAATCAGTGGAAAATTGCTCTTTTTTGAAACCAGCCCCGATTGGTCATTTAAAGAACTGCAACTTTTAATTCTTAGCTTCAAATACATTTAGATACTTAGATCAAAAAAAGATGTGAAGAAACATGTTAAAGTCAGGTGGAGTGTGTCTTCCAGTTATTCAATCCCAGTGTAACTTCATTGTAGAAGTTAACTAAGCTCTAAATCATTAAATGTTTAAAGACTTTTCTCTTTCTTTTCTGAAAACTTGACTTTTTAAATTAAATTAGGGGAATTACAGAAGCCACATATGACTACTTCCTTTCTCAATTAGAAGTTCTCTTCAAAACAGAGAAAATGACTGATATTGATTATGACAATCCTCCCTTAATCACAATTTTAACAATTAAAAACAAAGTCCAGAACATTACACCAAATCCTCTTTAATGAGACATAATAGGATGATGTGTTTAAATTAGATTTACCTTCTCCCAAGAAGACATCGGTAAAAAAAAAAAAAATGACATGTGCTTGAATGATCTTAAATAGAAGAGTGCAAACGAGAATTCAAAGTTTTTGGTTTGGAGCCAGAGAAAGCTGGCAAGCCATATTAGCTGTTTGCATATATGCAGTGACAGTAAAGACTTTGATAGATTAATCATGAATCCTCCACCTGTATGAACTGGATTTTCCAAAGAGGCCGCCTATTTTTCATGTTAGACCTAACTCTAAGATCAATACTCGTCTCTGCAAACGTTTCCATTAAGGGCAGATAAATGCAAAGTTTAATTTCTTCATTTCCAACAGGATGCATGTGAATTTCATCAGATGTGAGGTGTTCTCTGCATGACAGCTGACTTGACCTTAGTGAATCTCAGTGGGATTAGATTAACTCAGTCAAATCTGATGGTCAAAAACAAATATGCACAGAAAAGTAAAATCCATTTTTTCCCTCTGAATAAACCCTCCTCTAGGATTAACAAATACAGGGACAGTGCACTGTGTGCTGAGCAGAGCTTTTTCTCCCAGGACTGAGATTTCAGACAGCTTTTTAATTGATGGGATCTGCCTTGTCAGATTCAAAGGCTTTTCTATCACTCATTCGTTCTCGGGCTGCAATTTATCTTCACCTTTTTCTTCTCCGCTGCCAAAGACTCTCTTTTAAATTTAGAACAACTGGAAGCTCAGACACAGGAGCTTCTCTTCGCAGAAGAAAATGTCATTCACATAGAAAATAAATATATCAATTTGAAAGATGATTGAGGGATAGGTTCCCTATTGACCAGAGAAATGTCAGAAACATCTACATTTTCTTTGGAAAAACTGAAATGTTGTGTCTGTTTGACTAAAGCCAAACTTCTTAAAGACGTGTGAACAGGTTTTTTTGTGATTTTGACAGCTAAACTTGTCAGTGTCAAACAGGCTTTTCGTAGTTTGACGCCAGATATTGTTGACAGTTAGACGGATAGAGGGACAGACGGAGAGACAAAGACTTTATTAACCCTGTGAGAAAATCTTTTCATAGTGAGTAGTTTCATGTCAAGTCAGTGTTTGTGGTTATTTTGATGGAAATAATGGTGTTTTATCATATGATCACAGTCAATGCAGAAAATATAAGCTAAATACCAACATTTATGACCTACAAATAAATCTATAAGTACTCAGTCATTCATCTAAATGATCAGAATCAGGTGTCCTAATCAATTGGCCTGGTCACAGGTGTATAAAATCAAGCATCCAGACTGTCTTTTCCCTAAATGAAAGAGTTTGGGACCAATAGCAACTCAACCACCAAGTGGTAGGCCGCATAAACTGATGGAGAGGGGTCGAAAGATGCCAAGAGGTCGGCAAGTTTCTGGACAATGGATTGCTACAGAGCTCCAGACTTCATGCTACCTTCAGATTAGCCCAAGTACAGTGACATTCTGATGGATTTGCAGAAGTTGGCCCCTTAGTTCCAGTAAAAGGACCTTTGAATGTTTCAGGATACGGAACAGTTTGGATCGGCCACTTCCTCTTCCAACATAACTGTGCACCAGAGCACAAAGCAAGGTCCATAAAGACATGGAGGACAGAGTCTGGTGTGGATGAACTTGAGTGGCCTGCACAAAGTCCTGACCTGAACCCAATAGAACACCTTTGGGATGAATTAAAGCAAAGACTGAGAGTAAGACCTTCTCCACCAACATCAGTGTGTGACCTGTGAGAAAGGTAAAAAATTCGTATAAATGATCCTCAACCTTGTGGTTCCCAGAAGAGTTGAAGCTGTAAAAGGTGGACCAACATCATATTGAACTCTATGGGTTAGGAATGGGATGGCACTTCATTTTATATGTGAGTCCAGAGAGTTGACCCAATACTTTTGGTAATATGATGTATGTAAATTCTGCTTAAGATCATATATTTTTGTTGTTTCTCATATGTTGTGAAATTTATAAAATTAGTGATTTATTTTGTATTTCTAGTCAATCTACTGCAAATTGTTGTTAAAAGATGATTAGACAAATATAATGTGTTGGAGTTCTGTTAACTGTGTTATCAGTAGTAGTGTTCCATGTGTTATTATCTGTCTCTGGTGACAGCTCCAGAGTTAAAGGGTTAACTCCAGGTAAAGGTTTGCCTAATTTGATCACAAATTTCAACTAAAAACTGCAGCAGATTTACAAATTTCTTCTCAATATGTCATAAAAAATCATTCAGACTCAAGAGTTGCAACCCAGTAGGATACCACCTTTCATCCCCTAAAACAAAAACATCATATACCTAAAAAATTTAGACCATTTATGTGGCTGACATAAGTGGAACAACAACAGCTCATTGTTTTTCTCTAGCAGGTCAGCTGAGAATAACCGAGATATCAGGAATTGAACAAGAGTATAACCTAGTTATTTTTCCAAATGTTTTTGTAAATCTTTGTTGAAATGATAAAACAGGCAAGTTTTTCATCTTTTCATTTATTTTAAATGCATTCCCAGTTGTCTTTTAATTATGATTAGGATATTTTTGGCCAAAATCAAAAGACATGTAGCCCAGTTCTTGCAGTTTTACAGAATTTTACCTCTGAGTTGTAGAAAAGACTGTTGTCGTGGAGTAAGCCTGCACCTACTTCCCATCATCCATCTGTTTACACACACTCCCTATAGTTTACAGTCCCTCACACTCCCAGCCTAACAGTAGTGGTGCCACAAAAATGGCGATTTATCAAGCCAGATCCCAGCCCAGTCAATAAAAAACAAGACGTAGCTGTGGATATATCCAAATGGAGCGGCGCAGGGAGCTTGTGGGTTGTCGTAGTAACTTCCATGTCACACCTAGAAGCTTTTTCTAAGTGCATTTTTGAATCTGCTCCTAATTAACAATGATTTGAATGAAGAAATACTGAGAAACACAAGTTTAAGACAGATTTTCTTTATCTGTGTCATCCATCACGAGACAAATGTCAGAAGAACATGCTAAAAATACCAAACACTACACAATTTTTATTGAAGTGGGTCTTTAACTTAGCAGCTTTTTGAGATTTCTCCAAGAATACGCCCAGAGTTTCCTGAATTCTACAGCCTTTTTAAGGAATATTTTTGGGCTCCATAAAACACCTCACGAATTCATCGCAGTAAGAGACATTTTAAAGGGCAAGGCGGCGACTAAATGTCTGCTTTAACCTTTTCCAATGTAAGGGGAACTAGAGAAAACACACGATGATACAGAAAAACACGCAACGCTAACTATTCCCTTTCTTCAAGATGAGGAACTACAGCTGCTTCACTCTGACATTCCTGAGCATTAATATTCTAATCTCTCAAGATGAAGCCGTGTTTAGTTTCTGAATGAATCATTTTCTGCTCGGGCCTCTTCCCTCTGTGCTCTCTCTTTCTCATGTTCCATTTCTGAATCTCAGATCTCTCCCCTCAGAGCTCTTTTATTCATTTATTTATTTATTTAGCCCTTTTATCCACACTCTCTTATCCTCAGAAACCCTTCTTCCTGTCCTCCCCCGCTGTCTTTTCTGTTCTCTCGTCTGTCTTGATCGAGGAGATTTGCATACACAGCATAAATAAATTACTGAGCATAAACAGATTAAGATACTTTGACCAAATCACTTATGTGGTTCACAGTGACTGCAGTTGAGCTATAATGCTTGATTGTAATGGGGTTGAGGTCTGAGATTTGTTAGCTTCGGGAGACATCAGGGATAAATTAGTCAGAAGGTAAACTATTTGTCTTCAGTGTTTGCAGGCCACATTTTTCAGCTCAATCCCACAATTAAGCAGACTGACTGTGTGACTTGGCTTGTTAATTGAGTTCTGCTTCCTCTGATTTATGACATAACTGAAGGACTATAATGTCTCTGGGTTCACAGAAATCAAAGTCTCTTTGTTTGTCTTTCATCAGTGTGATGAAAAGTGTTTATAAAAATATTAATGACGAGTTGCAACTTTAATTGGAAAGCAAATAGACTTATGCACTTGTGTGTCCATGTGTTCACAAACAGTCCACAACTAACAGTATGGTGGCCCTGAAGTACAAATTAAAAAATCGCTTAATGCAAAAATATCTTGAAGGACCTACACCATGATTTTCTTAACCCTTTAAGGGTAAACTATACCCATATATATGATCATATATTACCTTTGGCTCACTAAAGAACAAATTATTTATGAAATATGATCTCTCCTCGATCTCTTTTGCAAAGATGGATGTGCATACCGTATATCTGCAATTAGTAATGGCTAGCGGCTGAGCGGCAAGACTAGCGACTGAGCTTCGCTAGCTGATTGGGGAAGTTAGTGGCTGAGCACCACTAGCTGAGCGGCAAAATTAGCAGCTGAGCACCGTTAGCTAAGCAGTTAAAGTTAGCAGCTGAGCACCGCTAGCTGAGCGGCAAAAATAGCAGCGTGCACCACTAGCTAAGCAGTTAAAATTAGTGGCTGAGCACTGCTAGCTGAGCAACGAAATTAGCAGCTTAGCACCGCTAGCTGAGTGGGGAAGTTGGCAGCTGAGCACCGATAGCTGAGCGGCAAAAATAGCAGCGTGCACCACTAGCTAAGCAGTTAAAATTAGCAGCTGAGCACCGCTAGCTGAGCGGCAAAAATAGCAGCGTGCACCACTAGCTAAGCAGTTAAAGTTAGTGGCTGAGCATTGCTAGCTGAGCAGCGAAGTTAGCCGCTGAGCACCGCTAGCTGAGCGGAGAAAACTGAAGTTGTTAGCATGGCGGTGGTTCGGGCATTGCAGACTCTTAATGAAAGGGGTCGTTCTCACTTTGTGACATTAGTTCATGAGAACCCGCTTATTTTCATAGGTTGAGAG
This sequence comes from Oryzias melastigma, assembly GCF_002922805.2. NCBI lineage: Eukaryota > Metazoa > Chordata > Actinopteri > Beloniformes > Adrianichthyidae > Oryzias > Oryzias melastigma. The sequence goes on from NC_050523.1 coordinate 8,367,924, forward strand.
GGGCTGGGGCTAAAAGCGGAGGTTTTAAAAGCAGAGCTTCAAAATTGCGCGAGCGAATCAAAATACCATATACGTTAAAACACACTTAAAAGCTCAAAAAGTTGATTTTGCATGGTATAGACCCTTTAAGGATCAGAATTCCAAAAAACAAAATGTAATTAAAAAAAAACTAAACAGGTTTTGAAAAACAAAAGTTTTTTTTTTTTTTTTTTTCAGAAATCAAACTGAAACGTTAAGAAAAGTTGCAATATAGGAAACCAGAAAGGTAGTTATTATGAGACATCACTAACTGGATGATGATGTTTGTTCACCTTTTCAAGCAGAAGTTATTCGGCATGAAATGCCTTAAACCAAACACATGACTGTTACTGATGACTATAGTTATCCCTGATCTATAGCAAAAGTTAGGTGATTGCTCGATCAACTTTATCACAATCGGATAAAATATGTGTGCTTTCACTCTTCTTTAAGATTGAAATGTCATCATCCAGTCAGTGATGTCCATCTTTTTCCAGTTTCTTATTTTTTGACATTTTTTAAAACTCATGTTGACATCTGGAAATTACTTTTGTTTTGCAAAGCTTTTTTTTTAACGTTTCTGGAATTTTGTTTGGATTTGTACAACTTTTAAAGAAAGAAGATTCTAAGTCGAGACTTCAAGACATCTTCAGGATAAATGAAACCTTCACCAGCATTGCATCTTCTCCTCAAGAACTACTTTCTGAATGTTTGTCCTGATAATTTATCACCTCAAAAAACTGCTTAATTCTTCTATTCTTCCAGCAACAACCACAGAGCAGAAAAACTGGTTCAGTGCAAACCAGTGGTCATCCATCTTTTATAGAGACATGGATGAAAACAATATTTTAGATGCAAAACTTCAGCAAGCATAGCTAATCACTGCACTCCCTTTATTTTTAAAAATCTGTATGGAAACTAAGGAGACACGTCTTATTTCCCTGTGCAGCAAATTATTTCTGTTAGCTAAATCTAACATGCATGCTACAAGGTCATGAGTTTATGAGTTCAGTTTGCAGTTTGTGCATGTTTCTCTATTATCTGTTTTTATTTTTCTACATTTCAGAATGATAGTTTCTCTTCAAACATGTAGAAATGCCATTTCAGTGGATACTAA
>NC_050523.1:8369104-8396327 GCF_002922805.2 Oryzias melastigma
AATTCCAAAATTTTAAGTACGAGGGTTAAAAAGAAAGTATTAAGAAAGTGTTAATTTCTTGAAGGTCACTGAGCAATATTGTTCATATACTGAGCATTACCACAAATGTAACAGATTAAGAAAGATATGAAACCATCTGTTTGTTGCAGCTGCCAAAAAAAAAAACGTAATTAACATAATTTACAAGCGGTGAAGTTTGAGAGTCAAGCTCAGGAGGACGAGTCTCAGGGTCCCAATTTTTCACATTTGGTCCCTACCCTGAGAGGGACCAAAGGAACCAAGGGAATTTCAAAGTAAGAGCTCATAAATGGAAAGCAATTTCGTCACTTGAGATGATTTGTTTTCTCAAAATTCTCTTGAAATCTTTATTGATTTGACCAAATCAGAACAAACATTGTCCTTGTTGTGTCCAGTTATGAACACTTTTGGGTCAAAAAAAGAAGGTGGCGCAGCTGAATTAACCGATTTATAGGATTTTTATATGTGCTTGGCTAAATGGTGACAATATTGATTCTTGTGACATCCATGTACTCTGATATACAGTACAGTTCCTGAAAACATGCAACTGCCAAAATGTGCCTCTAATTAAGAGGGCTTTAACATTTAAACTATCAGTTTTGTCAGTCAGCCTTTGCAATTAAAAGTACAATTTCTCCATATTTTTGTAATATTTTCGTTTTGGTAAATTTTATCTACTAGATTTCTTTACAAGTTGAAGAAGTTACTGACAAAAGTTTTTAAACATTTACCCATCATTATTTCTGAAAGATCTTTCCTGCATAAGGTCCCACTCCAATCATTTTTTGATCTATTATGAAAGCGTTCCCAATGGTCTTTTAATTATGATTCTGCTGTTTTTGGCCAAAATCTAAAAAACTAGGACATGGTTTCAGCAGAGCACCACAAGTTCAATGGAAATTTGCCTTTGAGTTTTGGGCAGGGCTGTTGGCGGCCCTGCTTCCTGACAATCTCCTGCTTACACGCTCTCCCGCTAGTTATAGGGTCTTTAAGATTCTCTTTTCACAACTAATCCAGTCACTATTTAACGTTACACTATTGAGTTGCAAGAGGTATTTCCTTTTACTACAACGTTTTTTTTGGTTTTTGTATTGCATGTGAAACCTTTTTCTTTATATACATATATATATATATATATATATATAAATATATATATATATAGATACATATATGCTTTAATTAGTGAAAACTCCTTTTATAAAGTGGTAAAAACAAACTTGACTGTTAAAACTTGTGGTATAATTTTTAAAATATTGTATATTTTGCAAAATAATAAAGCTCATCGCGTCATTGCATTGAGAGATGAGATAATGTGCATGAAAAGTCTGAAGGCATCTCTTAAAAGTGCGCTCATTAACCAAACTAGCACTGGTTTGCAGGCAAACAGTGGCCATGATGAGAAATGCTGCAGCTGCCTGAGTTGTCACACGGAGCAGACTGACAATCTTTGCAAAACCACAACACTGAACCTCAGAACTTGATGAGATTCAAAACGACAGAGCGCTGCACTTAACTGTGCACTGAGAAAAGCCCCGCTCTCTCGGCGTTCATGTGGAAAAAGCGGGCAATAAAAAGCAGAAATTCACACGTGCACGCTTCAACATACCTGTAGATGATGCAGGCGCAGTCCCTGCAGGTCCCACAGTTCTCAATGTCCTGTCCGGTCCTGTATGAATGTCTTCTATGGAGAAGCACAAATGACATATCAGGGGTAGAGGAGGCATGACTACTGTGTGTGTGTTGGTGCGATGTGTGAAGTTCTCTTGTTGAATCCAAGGCATTCTTGCAAGTACACTAATCTCCTCCCTGGAATCAGCCCTGATCATTTTTTAATGAACGATACCCCTCCTCTCCTCAAACGGGCTCGGCCTGTTATGTAAAGCATGAGTCACTGTGTCACCCCAGGCATAAAATACATGCTTATGAGGTGAAAGTCAGGCCTGCGTACACAAGACCAATGGCTGAATTCTAATCCTGGAGCAAGCAAGATGTGTCATTTCATGAGACAGAAGGCTGCTGGGTCACATGTTCACATGAAGTAGGAGCTCGCTAAGTTGTTGAGCACAAATATCTATCAGAACCTTTCCATGGATTCATAGACCCCCATCTCTCTCCGTATGTGTACTATTTTGGTGCGATAAGGCAACAGAAATTACTAAGGAGCTTACAATGTAGGAAGATTAATTAAAGACGTGATGGGAATGGTAAAAGGTTTACACTAAGAGGCATGGAGCATCGGAAACTACCAACACAGCGACGGCAAACTGCTGATTTCTGTAAATCCACGTAATCTGCCCTCACGCTTGAGGAGAGAGCTGCAGCAAAGTGGGTGCAACCCAACTCCTCTGTGGTCTAACATGACATCAATTCTTTAGTGGATCGAGGGGACAGATAGGAGACAGTTGAGCACAGAATCCCCGTTGCCATTTGCATTTAAATATCAACTGTATTTTTAATGTGTTAAGTACAGATACCTTCGGATTTATAATGCTTACTATTCAAAGATTGGCTAAAAATAGAGGAGATGCACCACATTAAGGCCAAGGCACAATAGCCATCTCTCTATACCACTCACAACAGAAGATGCTGGAAGGTTATTACTGCTGATATTGGCTTTTTGTTAAAGGATAATCTGCCTATACTCCCCTCTTGGAGAGAGCGACGCTTCCATCTCAATATCACGTCTATCACTCATTTGGGTCTGCGTGGAATGAGCCAGATCCCCTGTACAGAAAAATTAACCGCCTTCCAATAAAACAGCAGGCACTTACAGCCTACATGCTGAAATTTACTTTCCAATTCTTCAAAACATTCTCATTTCACACAGTCTCCGCCTCCCGTTTCATTCCATCTATCCATCTACAGGGCTAAAAAGAGTCTAAAGGTTAAAGATTACCAGATGGCTCCACACTCTACACTTGGCCCTCGGCTAACAGGCCCAGTTTACAGCTCCATTTGCCTGAGGGTTCAAGTCATTTCAAATTTACAGCTTTTAAATGTGGGATGGCTCGTCTTTTGGCCCAGGGCTTTCACTGTTCATTTAAACCAAACAAGCCCCTCTCAAACTCTCTAATTCTAAGCTGTAAGACACTCTTCATTCAAATAGTAACACCTCCCGCCAATACCAACCTGTGCATAATAGGAAGAAAAATACCCCAGTGACATGTCTGTATTCTGGTCATTATGAAGTTTCCTTCTATTTAAATCGTGGGGCGTTTTTTTTCCTTGCTAAAGCATAATTAAAATTGAATAACTTGGGTCTGGAACAACTTGTCCCATGCAATTTAGTGCAGATGGTTGGAGTCATTTTGTGTGGTTTGGGGTTGGAACTGTGTTCACCACAATTTAGTAAAAATGGCTGCCTACTCACCCATCTCTCTCTGCTTCCTTCTTTTCAAGGTCTTGAATAACATCCAGCAGGACCTTAATTGTGTTCTGGCTGGTCTCCAGGACGCCTTCTAGGCTTTGAAGCTGGTTTTGCAAGCTACGTATGTCGTGCAGGGGTCCGTTGGGGCTCAGCAGCTTTTCTGTCACTCTTGATGGGTCAAGTTTACACCTGGCCCCTGACATCAAGCCCCCAAGAATCTCCTGGACCTGTTTTAGAGTGTCGGCTTGAGTCGGACTCAAGGGCCCGGCTGTGGGCCGCTCCCTGGAGACAGAGCAGCCCCTGGCTCCGGAACAGCCCTGCTGGTTTGAGGGGAGAGTGTGTTGGCTGTTGGGTGTGTTGGGCCTGGTGTTGGCTCCTGAGCAGAGCATTTTGTGTAGTACCCCAAGCTGAGCTTGGGCTGAGCTTAGACAGCTGGACTTAAAACAGGCCTTGGCAGGAGAGGAAGAAGAGGAGCGCCTCTCTCCCTTCATCACAGCAACTGGCGGAGTTTGAGCTCTGTGCTTCAGAGAGCTGGCTCTCTCACAAAGCTTTGGTGAGTTTGTACATTTCACATCCTCCTTTTTCTTATTTTCCCCCTCTTTGTCCTTGTCACTGGCCTTGCTCTCTGCCTTGAGCATCGGTGTTCGGACTGCGGTACCCGATGGCTCATTTCCGGTTTTTCTTGGTGTGTAGGGTGGAGGTGGTGGAGGTGGAGGTGGAAGTCGAATGCCCCTCTTGTCCTGAGCACGAGGAGCCTGAGATGGCGGTGTGTATGGTGGCGCAGCACGAAACGTAGAGGAGTACAAAGGAACCGCTTTTGTTGGAGTAGCACAAGCATTCTGTAGGGTGGACACATAGGTCTTCACGAGGGGAGGTGGAGAGGTGCATTTTAGTTTGGGGACCGGGGAGGAGTAGGGGGTCAGGCCAGTGCTAACCCCAGCAGAGGGGTTGTTCTGTAGAGTCTGGCACGGAATGTTGCAGTGAGATACAGTTTGTATGACTGTAGCATACGAGGAGGATGTTGGGTTGATTGGAGATGCATAGGGACCAGATGGATGGGTGGTGGTGTAATATGATATCGATGTGCAAGACAGGGCAGTTTGAGTCACGAATGTGCAGGGTGTAAGGTTTGTTGGAGGTGTGGAATGTGACGGTGGCTGATCTGCTACGCTTGTGGAATATTTGGTGGGATCACAAGGAGGGGCAACGGGAGTTATAATTGGGGTAGGGGCAGACAGGGTTAAAGGAGACGGAGACTTTAGGTTTGATATAGCAGAGGTACAGGTTCTCATGGGGCCTGTGGGTGGGTTTGATGAAATGTTCGTGCAGACGACAGCTGTTGAGGGGATTGGTGGCGACACGATGGTATAATAGGGTACGGGCTGTTGGGGAACAGTAGCGATGGAGGAAGGAATGGGTTGGGTATTGGATGCAGAAGGGTTGCAAGCTGATTTGGAAGGAGAGGAGCAAGGTGGCTTTGTGCAGTCTTCAGGAGTTTGTATTTTTGCACTTGAAGGTGAGGAAGAAGCACAATAAGGCACAGTCGTAACATGTGTAATGGGAGGGGTTTGAGTCACTGGTGTAGAAACATGGCTGTCAGACTGAATTTGTACCGAACTCGACGGTACTGTTAGCTGAGGAGTAGGAAGGGAATTGCAAGGTTGTTTCTGCGGTGAGGATGGTTTAGGATCCAGAGGGGGGGCGCTGGCAGATCTTACTTGTGTCTGAGTGGGATGTTGGTCAGTGTTTGGAGGTGTTGCTGAAGAAGAACTGGTAGTTTGAAGCTGGGCTGTGTGTTTTTTGTCATTTGGAGGTGGAGGCAGTTGGTGATTCTCAGTTTGACTTGGAGTGGTGCAGCGTTTCGAGTCTGAAGGTGAGGAGGGGCTTTCAGTTTGAACTTGAGTGGTGCAGAGTTTGATGGTTGAAGGCAAAGGGGATGGACTGGGGCTTTCAGTCTGAGTGGGAGTGGTGCAGTAGTGAACTTCTTTGCCGGGATCGCTCGTTGTCCGACTCAGTCGCTTTCTCCTCCTGACCACAGACGGAGTGCTGCTCCCCTGACGCTTCCCGCTGTCTCGACTGGACGCAGAGGCAGAGTGGCGTGGCTCAGTGCAATGAAGGACTGAAGGTGGGCAGCTGTGTCTTGAGGTTTTTACCACCCCAACTGCTGACTTACTCTCTGTCCTTGATACTTTGGACCTTCGTTCTATAGCAGTCCGATCCCCACTTCCTGCAGGTCTGCTCTGTTCTTTGGACCCAGGCAGTAACACATGGTTGTGCGTGAGGTACTCATCTTGAGAGTCGTGTTCGTCATCCCCATCAACGCCGACTGAGTCCCCAATGCTTTGGCTACGAGTGTGGGTGGAAGAGATAGACGGGGGCTTTTTCAGGCATGGGGATGTCTGAATGGCTGTGCTGGTGCTCGAACCGGGCTTACGCGTCATTGGCAAAGTCAGAGAGTTAGTCTGCGGCGGTGCCCAGCATCGACGGGTAGGACCAGGCGTTAACGGGTGAGGAGGAGCTCGCGCTAAAAAGGCTGCAACCACTTCTAATGTGCTCGCCATGTCCCCACGCACAGCGCCCACCACAGAGCTCTGCGCGGGTTGATCCCCCGTCCGCAGGTGGTCGGACCACGGCGGAGGTGTCCTGCTGCCGTGTTTGCGCAGAGGATGCGGGCTATCACAGTCTGTGGCAGGCCTTTGATGACCATTATTGTCCCCTGTGGCACTGTTTCCGCTGCTACTGCTGCCGTCCTCCAGGTCTTTGAAGCGAACCTGATGGGTACGGTTACGGCGCCGTTTTAGGCGGCTCTCAATATCCGGAGAGTCTCGGTTTAGGAGCACAGAGCGCACGGTCATTGTCCCCGGCAGCTTGTCTGCCAAAGTGCTCTTGCCATTGGTGTGGCCTGTAAGCATGTGGTTAGGCTCTTTGCTCACCATGTCTCCAGTTTCTTACTTTCCCCCAACATCCACAGAGTCTTCAGGCCGATTACTGATGTTTTGCTAGTTCATCAGTAAGGAAAGTCATCTCTCCATAACTTTCCACTTTTAAAAATATGATAGATTAAACAATTAAAAGAAATCCATCTAACATATTTTTCACAGTCATTTAGAGTCACTAATGTCCTCCATCAGGATTAACAGTATGCACAGGTCAAAGAATATATCAATCCATCTGAGAGCATCACAAACTGTACAAATTAGATAACTTCTGCAGGAATTTCGGGTCTTCAGCTTAACTTGTACAAAAATAAATGTATGCAGCATTAGATGGTCTTAAAATCTTTATGTCCACACTTTCCGTGCCTCTTAAAAATGTGCACTTTCATCTCTTAAAACCAGTTTTCCCCAACACCCACGAGACTTAAACTTTTAACGAGGCCAGAAAAGCTAAATACAGTTTGGGTTTTCCACGTGCCCATCTTTTAGTTCATCAACTTCTATTCTTCCACACCCTTCGACCCCCGCGCCCTCAGGAGATCGTGTGGCCTTAAGTATAGCGACGATCTTGAGTGCGTCATCGTGATAGGCTCTTCTTCTGTATTTGGAACTTTTCTTTCGGTCTGCGCTCTCTCCGTTTAGATTTGAGTACTTTGTCTCTGTTTCTTTTGTCGGCGCTCCTCTCAGTGACACATACTCTCATGGCTGAAGACGGCGTGGGCTCCTGAAGAGACGAGAGATACACAAACAGAAAAGACAAGGAGTAAGAAGCTGTAATTGTTCCCCACATTGTTACACAGAGAAACCATGTGCTGCTCCTCAGGATAAAGAGGCAAACAGAAGAATGCAGCTATTTTGAAATGCATGAATACAGAAAAAGAAACAGTGCAGGGCTGAAGATAACAGAAGAAACGCAGCAGAGGAACATACACTCAAAACAATTGAAGAGAGATTGTAATTAAGGCCTATTCACATTGGCTGAAGGGGATACTTATGTTTTATGTCTGTTTGATTTTCCTCACTCTCATTAGCCATTGTTAAAACCAAGCCGTGTCGTAGCGTTAATGCTGCTGCAGCTCGTGGGAACAGTGTTTGCTTGAGTCTTTCGAAAATGTTTCTTTTCCTCCGCATTATAACAGTGTGTTATCAGTCCTTGAGGATCTGCCATGTTGACATCCTCTCTGATTCATTTGGTCACTCTGTGACAGTCTGTCTGACAGGCTGTGGTTAGTAGTATGTTCTAGTCACTCCGATTCTGCGGCCTGATTCGTATTTATCACTTCGACTTCCCGTCTGTGCTGCTGGAAGTCGGGCGTGATGATTCGCGATCTATGGATCTGGAATGTTTGTTTCCTCGTGATGACACTCAGCCCCCTTTGTGCGCTAATTTCGAGTGTGACTTGCCTTACCCATGTCTTCTGTAGGAGGGGTAATTAGTGACTCCATCACACTCTCAGGTTATTTAGGGAGAGTGAAATACCCGAGGGGCTGCCACTTTTATTTACGTCCGCTGTTCTTCCTCCGTCTTTGGGGGAGGGCTTTAAGGAGGAGGATCTTTGTCACATGTGCCCTTCCTTCAACCTCCTTCAAAACATGATTATTAAAGAATAATTACGATAAGAAGACAGAGCCTTAAGGAGAAGTATCAAACATAATGGATTAACAGACAAGTCACGGTATTCCTTCTTATTTTACTTTCTTATCACAGCAGTGTTTACAGATGAGCTGCTTAACTATGAATCACACAAAACACAGAATCGCTCTGGGTAATGGTACACGTTTTCCCAGGCACACGGTGACTAAATCCAGCGTTGCGGTGGCAGAAAAATAAAAGAGAACATTTATCTTTAGCTTAATATTGACTTGCTTTGATCTACGCTGCCTATTTGAGCTCCACAGTGAGTTCTTTCTCAGTTTTTCAGATAAAATAGTTTCCGGTCTTGTTGCTTTTTCCCCCCATTAATGTCCCACTTCATTCCAGTTGTCAGTCTTCCAACCCATCTCTTATAAAAGCACTCTAGTTTCAACCTTCGCCCTGACACATTTTCCCGACTCCCATCCACACACTGTTGGACCATTACCCTCATTCATTCTTAAGGGTGTCACCCCCACAAGCGCCGGCTTTTTCTATCGTTTCTCCATCTAGCCCTATTTTTCCCCATTTCCCTCCTGTCATTCCTATCCCTTCTTTTCCTTTTCCCCGCTCCTCGCGAGGCTGCAATCTCCTTTGCTGCCTCTTCCTCAACTCTTTCCTCCCCTCCCGGTCTGTAAACTACCCACGTTTCAAAATTTACGCCGACAGTTTAATGAATCTAGACCTTCTTAATGCTGCGTGGGCTTACTGGTGAGGCTGAGGCCAGCCCTTTCCCACATGTGACATTTCCATGTCGAGCTTCATTGGCAGACAAAAGATAAATCACTGGGCAAGAGGATGAAGGTGTGAAACAGCATAATGCCAGCAAGGGTCATAACTCGTTGCGGTTATTATTTAAGATTTACTCCAGCCTCCTTCCTTTTTTCCTACCTACGCACATGAAAGGGCTTTGGTCTTTCTCTCCTGCTGGTGTTATGAATGTGCTTGTATAATGATAATGCTAAGGTCACATCTGATCCTCCTCTCGTGAGCCTCTCCATTTAAACCTTCCCCTGCACTGAAGACACAAGGAGGGAAGACTCCAGTTGCACAGATGCAATAAAAGCCCGAATCCTGCAGGGACGCTGCAAATTGCTTCAATGACAATAACACACTTTTGGGTCTCACGGTGCCGAGGAAGTGGAAGCTACCACGGCTGGAATTGTTATGTAAAAGCACGTCAGATGGGATTGTCTTGGCATGCTTAAATTTGTCAGACAAGACTGAGATGAGGAGGCACAAAGGGAAGGCAGAAGGAGCAGAGGTATACTCAGTTATATTTAGAGATGCTATGAGACAAATAGCAACGTGAGCGGAGCTTGAATCTCCATGAGTAAGGAGGATTAGCAGAGGTAAAGGCACAGGGAATATTAAAGCAGAAGGGTGCAACCTTTGGAAGCAGAGGAAATGTCATGGTTAGGGTTCAGCCAAGTGGTAAATTATGAGCATCAGCATGTCAGGGCATTTCAGGTGAAATTGGGGAGGAACTAAGAAAAGCTACTAAGAGGCTTTTTTAACACCCAGATAGTCCAGGGAGTTTGGTCCAACGGATCAAGGAATGTTTTTCAATCTTTTGTCAGTTTTCTTATTTATTATTTCATTTTCTTTGTGTTTCTTGGAGTGATACTGTTCAAAATGCTCTGAGCAAAAACGACAAGAAGCCCAAATTAGAAACACAGCTATCAGACAAGTTGTTGACACTTATACTTATAGGCAGCTGCATGTCCTCAGTACACTATCTTTCCTGACGAGACATTTTCAAACGTCTGTGCTATTTGTGCCACTTGTTTTTATTTTTTTTTCCTACTAAAAAGCTTTGGCACTTACATACATAAAATAAAATGAAAGAAAACTTCACAAAGGTTCACTTGCAAGTGAACAGATGTCCACATTTTCGGCTTTTCTTTTAATGATTCTTAATTGTTGGGAGTTGACTGCATAAGAGAACTGGACTAAGTGACTCCCTTGCCCAACATGTTCCAAACAGGAAGTACCCGCTGACTCCAAGAAGCCAGAACTCAATAGACTTCAATAGAGAAATAAGCAACTATTACTCAGTCATTATATTTATCAGAATAACCTTTTTTTGTCTTGAAAATCCTCATATTTTTCATATTTTTTTTCTGCAGTGCAAGTGATTCAAGTTATAAACTGGCCAATCAGATGCCTCAATTAAAGTATACGTCTCACATCAAACATTTGGAACGGGGCTGGTCCTGGAGATCTACCACCGCCTTTATTCTGCATCTCAAGCCCTGCTAGCTGTTGATAAGTTCAGTTAGATTTATCCAAATTCTGATTAATTGGCCTCATCTGATCCAGGAAATCAGCAGCAAGCAGTGCAGGGAGAACTGGAAAACCAACATATTTTCATCACCAAGTCGACACATTTCTTTGATTAAGGATCCTCCAAGTTAAAAGTTGACATTTTGGGTGTCTCCAACTTGACGTTTATTGAGGTGCTGGCTGTTCCAAATAAATCAAGACTCCCCAGCCTCTGGACCACAAAGCGGTACTGGTCCAGCACTGAGACATGGACTACACAGGTATTCTAACCCTAATCTAAATGGGGAATGGTACCGGTTCCGAGGGCGGTGCCAGACGCGGAGTGGATCAGGCTAGAGTTAGGCTATCGGGTTAGGGTATCAGTACCGGCCGTATCCTGAGGTTTTGGCCACGTCTGGTACCAAGTCTGACAAAACGACTGGACCCCTGATTTAATTGGAACAGCCAGCAGCTCAAAAAGTTGGGGACACCCAAAACGTCAAAAAGTGATGCGTAGAGGTCCTTAAAGTGCCCGTATGTTTTTTTTTTTTTTTTTTTTAGATTCCCAGTAGTTTTTTATTATAATTATGAAGTTTTTTTTTTTTTTTTACCAAAATCCCACAACTAAATGTCTTTAAAAGACATTTTTCATGTTGATCTGAAGCCTCTGTTTTCAAAATCTCCTCTAAGGGGGTGTGGCTTTTGGACCTGAGCTAAGCAGTCCCGCCCCTATTTCCCCCCGTCTATTATGATAACTCAGAGTCTTGCTAGCGTAAATCTTCACTGCTGCTACATAAAAATGTCAAGCAATATTGATGATGTCCAGCCGTATCATTTTGATCCGAATGTCAGCTTGGATGAGGAAGTGAAGAGCTTCATGGACCAAACTAAATCCAAAATAATGCTTTACAATCCTTTACAACTGCAATCAAATGAGCCGTCGTTCACATTTCCGTGATCACATCAAGAAGTCTCGCAGAAGGAAAGCAAAGAAAGCTCATTAATTCAAACAGAGCCTGTCTGTGACATTGATTTAAAAGGAGAAATACTCAGAAATCCCAAAACAAAATGATTTCTTTTTCATATAAAAATGACAAACATACATGTTAAAAACTCAAAAAACAAGATTTTCATCAGATGGGGACTTTATCCAGTCGTCAATATGTGATGAACGTGTTTTGGAAACAGGAGGGATGGTAGATCTCGAGGATCAGGAATAAGGTTTGAAACATTTGACAGATTCTCCCCAGCCTGCGTTTAATGGTAGGATTGTGGACTTCAAACAAGATTGGTAAGACTGGTCAACATAGAAATGTGGACTCAGACCATGTTCGTGATGTCACACTCTGTCCAGTTCTCATATACAGTCAATGGTGTATAAAAAAGGAAATTTGTCACATGATTTGTTACTATGGCCAAATACAAACCAGTTCCTTTGTACCTACAGTTGCATTGATCTGTTGTGTAAGGAATCACCCTCCATTCCTACTGAAGACTATTGTTTCTCCACAGCAGGGAATTAACAGCTCATTCTTACACCTACATTCTTCCACCGTAGCTTTCCAGCATGCAGTGCGGTTATATTTGCCAGCAATTAGAGGTTGTAGAAGTGGTGGGGTAATGTTTGCAACCCCTTTGTCAGGAAAAACAGAGGGAGGGGACTGCAGGCTGTCAGACGGAAAAGTCAGCATAGTTTATTAAAAAACAAGAAAACAGCTGAAAGTGCTCCAGCGGCGAGGGGTCCGACCAAACAAGCAAAAACCGACAAAAAGCTGCAACTAATGATGAGGATTTGGCAGAGATCGAATGCCGGAGCGAGTAATGACTAAAAGATAATGCAGCTGTTGCAGACAGGAACAGGAGTCGGGCGTGAGCAGGAAGTGAAAGAGAAGCAAAGATCACAATCCATGAAAAAGTTTCAAAACAAGACAGGTGATGAACGCTGAGATTACACTACAACTGCATAAATAGTTGTTACAATCTGACCGATTTGGACTGAATATAAAATAACATTTTCTCCTTTGTTGTTAGGGTGTTCCTTGCATTGTCTTTGAGACGCCCTTGTCGTGAACTGGTGCTTCATAAATAAAAAGTAGATCTTGATTTGTGAATATGGCTGCCGTACAACAGCATTCCAGCTGATGTGAGAGCAGATATGGTGGCTAGACTTCTGCCCAAGGACACACGGGCATGAAACTACGGCATACTGAGCCGCAAACAACTCATCTGACCAGCGGACTACAGTAACAGGTGGAGACGGAAGCTAAGAACGGACGAACACCGCAGCAAAGAACCCCTGAAAGCTGCTTCATTCTCCACGAGAAGTCAGACAAATAGCCATGCATGCATGGCTGGGAGAGCGCGAGCATTGTAACAACAGGAGCCGAAAGTGGCAGCGCGGCCGAAAATGGCTGGTTTGGAGTTGATTGAAGAGAAGGAAAACCGTGGTTAAAATAGATCAGATCCAGGTCGCAACACCTTTCTCAGCCTCTCTCTTGTGTTTGGCATCACGCCTCACGCGACACTTTGCTTTCTGCTTTAATCACATCCACTTGGAGTGTTTGATCAATCACCCTCGACGCACAAGACAAGAGTTCAACTAAGGTGATGTGTGAAAACGAGCTCCATATTTGGAGCTGCAGGACAATTTCAGAACTGCTGTTGTTTGTGACAATACGCCTTACTTTTAGTGACATATGAACCACACATTTACTACTATACACTCATTATTAGGGGATTGTTCTAAATATATGAAAAAGAGAGATTATACATGAGAATTTAAAGTCCCACTCCAAGTATATTTTTTCTAAAATTGTTCTCATTGTTCTTTATTAATTTTTAGCTAAAACTAAAAAGCCAGTGTCATTTTTTTAAGATATTCTTTAAAAAAAAATTTAAGAACATTAGAAATTTGCCTCTTGATTTGTGGGTGTGACTGTTGGGAAGTTATCTCCACTAATTTCCCATCAGCCATTTGTTTACACTCTAGCTTTTAGCATCTCACGCAAGCATAAGCTAACATTAGCGCTGCAAAAAATGCCGAGCTACATCTGAGCTACCCAGACATACTCTTTGAGTCATATACCTGCTTTAAACGAGGAAAACAAAGAGGTTTATTGGATCTTTTTGTATCCAATGGATGCATCAGAATTGTAACAGAGAAAGGAAACTTTTGCCCACCGATGGCAGTTGCTGCGTCACAAACCTGAGCTTTTTCAAGTCACAGGTTTTCATCCATTCCGGATCCGTCACAATTTAAGTAAAGAAATGCTCAGTATTAATCCTAAATTCATTTCCTCCATTATGAGAAAAATGGTAAATGTTAAAAACACCTCAAAACACATTCTATTTCAGTGGGTCTTAAAAAGGTATCGGAGCTTAAACATATAAAATCCTTATTTTCATGTTAAACTTTTTTTTTTTTTTGCCCCAAAGCTTCCCTCTCTTCTGCCATTTTTACTTTAGAAACTTTCTATTTGGCAATACAGACCAATGAAGAAATAAACCAGTAGGGGGAGTGCTTTTCATCCTGCTAGTTTCCCTTTAGGAAGGTGGGTAAAAAATAAAGTGTGATGTGTTTTTTCAAAAAGTTTTAAATTGATAATATTTCATTGCTTAAAATAATCTATTAAGGATAATGTCATAGGACAGAGAAAGAGTAAAATGGAAAAAAATATAAAAAAATAAGGGTGCTAAGTAACAATAGAGTGATCAGTGCAGAACTCCTTCAAATCAAACATTATTTAGAGCCATATCTGATTTAATTGTTGTGGTGAAATACGTATCAGGAGCAGAGAAAACGTAAGGGAAGAACTAACAATTTAATCTTATATTGTCTAAGCTGTAATTTGAAGCTAGTTTCTCCAAGAGAACCTGGCCGCAGACAACAAGACGCCAAGATGGCGCCAGAGCATCATTAGCCGGAAGTCCTCAAATGAAGTTTGAAACAAAGTTCACGCTCTTCCCCTAGAAAAACACCAGGACTAGGCAACGGTTAGGAATCTTCTAGTATAGATACCCAAATTCAGCTTCTGGTGGACAGTTGCTACATTTCTGGTTCCGGCTAATAATGAGTTTAGAGGGTCACCAAACAGGGAAGTTGGAGGATGACTTCACATGCAGATGAAATTTGAAAATCCAGTCAGAGGGGACTGACAGGACTGTTATCATTACTGGAGCTGCAGATCATGACGTGGAACTTATGAAACTTACATGGTTTGACCAATCACAAAATTAAACTGTAATACCTTAATTCAACCTGTAGGGGGCAGCACACAGACGGTTTTTGACTTAAGATATAAACAATTTTATCTTAATTGATCAAAAATGTGGCAATAACCAACAGGCAACACATTTAAAGCCTCATTTATAGAGATCAACAGACAAAAACTGTTGTTTTAGGGTTTGGTGACCCTTTAATGTTTGGGCGCCATCTTGCCTGCAATCAGTTATTTAGCTTTTTGGTAGGTATAACTTTCTCCAACTTTGACCTTTACAAATTTATGAAAAATGACAAGGCAAACAAGTCTGACAGAACAAAAAACACGACTGCCCTCGATGTTTTAAGTCACACTGCAGTCTAAAATGTTTGTTCTTATTATGTGCAGTACACTCCAAAGTGTACAATAAAATAATGGGGAGTATAAAAACGTAACCAAAAAAGTTTCATTAAAATTAAAAATAACCGTTGAGGCAGATTAGTTCCAAAAAACAGACTAATTCTGTTATACATATTTTTTTTTTTTGTACTTTCGTAAAATCGGGTTTGTGATGGAATAATATAACAAGCCACCTAGTGGCTACTTGTTGAACTGACCCCGCTGCTTTTTTTTTAAAATGTGCTTTGAAAATGAAGTCAGAATGTTGCTCATCTGTTAAACTCTAAAGCTGCATGCTGCACTCTTAAACACGCGTAGAATTTTGGGATTCCATGTTCGGAATGTTTGTGATCGTACATCACTACGCAAACTTTTAAGTCCGGTTACATACAATTGGGCCTACTGATTGTACGCTGATCATAGCTTGATGCATAATCGCAGTAATCAGGGCCTCACATTTGGTAATGACATATGGGTAGCGTCCTTTTCATTCTTGAACGCACCACACTCAGCTAGTGTGAGGCAAACAAGCATTAGAGCATCCTGTGATTTTGTAAATTCTCTCACTTAGAAATCATGGATTAATCTGAAATTTTCATTTTAGGTCCACTGTGAGAAACATAATCCAAAATAAACTTTAGAAAAAATGTTGCATATTTATTTTATATTATTATTATTTAATCATTTAATAATTTATTTGTATATCAACACTGAAAATACATATTTGAGAAAATCAATGCTAAAATTTGGTACAGTCACCTTAGTTTGTGATTACACAGCTTCCTGTTGTTTGTCACCAGATTTGCATTCACTGCAGGAGGGATTTTGGCCCACTTCCCCACACAGATCTCCTCTAGATCAGTCAGATTTTTTAAAAATTGACAAATAATTTCTTTTTCAGATTGAAAGTGTGACATGAAAAAGAGTATGTTGTGTAATTTGGAACCACGCATATATCCTATTAAAATACGTTTAATAATAGTCATTATTTCTGAAAAACCTTTTAATTTTTTTAGATCCTTTTGGCCCAAAAAAACATGGTGGAGGATTTTGAAAATTGTGCTTCACGCTGCACACTTTTTCCTTAAAATGTTTGTCAGCGTGTGGTTTGTTATTGTCTCAGCTGCACTTTGCCTGAATAAAAATATCAAACGATTCAAAGTAAATACTTTAAAGGTTAGCTTAGCTATAAAATGGTTGTTTTTTGTACTTAACTTAAAAAAAGTATTTATTTAGTTTGTAGTGAGTAAAATACGGTAAAATTTTTTCCTTTACTTTTTATTTTGTACAATATTTTCCAAAAACCTAAAACGATAAATAAAAAGGAAAAACAATCGTGTATACGAAGTGTTCACATTTTACCCCCAATATATTCCTGCATGAAAGTGTGGCGAGTTTGGTATTTTCATGTTTTAAAATGAAGCTTTGATGAAACTGTACGAAGCTGCAACTCAAAGACTTTCATATTAACATGAATGTTGTTGTGAGTCGATAGTCTTGAGTCATTAGAATTTCTATTATTAAAAAGAAGATTGCAGCCACCTTATTTGTTCTCCTCAAGGATACTTTCTCATTTTTGGAGTGTGAGAGCCAGAAATGATTTGTTCCATCCCCTGCCCAGTATGAAATCCTAATTTGCGGGGCGCTTGGATTGTGATTGTCAAATTTCAGGATGCCTTAAAGAGCCTGAATTTAGATTTTGTCTCGTCTTGCTGGCTTGTCAGTTTATTTGCTTTTGATTTTGTCTGCTCCACTCACCCCCGCAGGTTTCAGAGAGGTAATATGTTCAGGTCTCTGTGTGAAATGTCAGCTACAGAACAGAACAGGTGGTCGGACTGACATGCCCACTGCACAACTCTGTGCTGCATGAACAGCCGCTCCTTAGAGGTTACACTCTCTGCTGGACTGTCGTGCAGAAAGACTCCTCACTATCTCCACGCTGCATCGTAGAAGTTGCCGTCCGGGAAAAGCAGCAAACAGACGGACTCTCCAACGGGGTTATAATTAGGAGAAAATAAATTGGAGACAAAGGACAGCATTTCTTGCAGAGTCTGCAAATCCTGCTGACTGTAGAGATAGCTAACTGCTTTAAGAGATGCAAAAATTAATCAATCAGAGCTCCATTCTGTTCTAATGCTCATGCAGACTTAAAAAAAATCTGCAAAAACTAGAAAACACTTCAGAGTGAGGCGTGCGCAAGTATAATAAACTGTATTTTTAATTTTTCTTAAAAGCGAACTCCCTCTGCCAGTTTGAACTCAAACTTTAAAAAAAAACCACACAAACTCAAACGTGAGTTCGATTTAAGCTCCTTACACTTTAAAGAAGCTCATAAAGCTGCATGTTTTCACAAAAGAACTCCCACACCTGCAGTGAAGCAAATCCCAACACCCAAACACACTTTTCCACCAGATTTTTTACACACTCAGCTCAGCAAGGGACTATTGTGAGAGCATGCACACACCCCCATTGTCAGTATAAATAAGTCCACACACTCACCTGCCAAACGCATCAACAAAATGCAAGCATGCACGTGCAAAGTGCACGCAATTACGTAAGTAAAACGCTAAATTGTCACTTTTAATGTGCAGGATAAAAGCACTTGTGTCCTCGGCTCTGTCATTCTTCACTTCTCTATCTCTATGGTGATGCTGAGTAAAAGCTGCTGCGAAGATCTTCTATCAGGACAGAACTGAGTCACACGTACCACATCGTTCTCTTCCTATTGCCCTCTGTCTTGTCTCCTTCTCCCACAAGCGCTCTTCTCTGCTCCTCTTCTCTGCTATTCCTTCACGTTGCTTCCTCCCATTCTTCCATCCCTCATGTTTGCTTTTTTATCCCCCACCTCTCCTCTCTGTGTCACTGCCGCTCGGTGAGCCTCACACCGCTTCCTCTCCAGAGCCCATCTGCTCCTCTCCTGCTTCAACTCTTTCTTTTTTTTTCTTTTTCCTCTGGTTGGTGTTTTCCTCTATCTCGCCCTCCTCTCCTCCTGTGGATTCATGCCTTTCACGTGGGAACCTCTCGTTTTTTTTGCCATCTCCACGCTCCGCTGTGCCTACCTAGTTGTCTGTGCGCTTGTGCTGTGAGTGGAAGTAGAAGGACAGGAGGGGGAGCACGAAGACAAGAGTGAGCAAACAGACAGTTATCCTCTCAGATGCTCCTTTCAGCTCTCCCTGCCTTGTTCCCTTTTCCTCTCTCCCGCTTTTTCCCCGCATCTCTCCATCATGACCTCCTCTCCCCGTTGCCATGCAAGCCGCTGTATCCTTGTAAGCAAAAAAAAAAAAAAAAAAAAGGGAGGCGGGGGGATGAAGGAGTGCAGAGAGGGGGAGCTATGCGAGTCCTTCTAATTAAAAAGCAGAGTATGTACGGCTGCAGAGAGCAAGAAGGAGGAGAACTAAATTATCCAGTGGGCGTAACCAGAGGACAGAGGCAGTCAGTGGGAGGTGGAAACGAGGGGCTGGTTAGAGGAGACTCCGACGGTTAGTTTGAGGTGGGGGAAACAGAAGGGACACCAAGGTCAGCTGGAGAGGAATGCAGAAAGGTCAGGCTGAGCGCGGGGGGGCGGTGGAGAAGGAGAGAGGAGGAGATGTGAACAGACAGGTAGAATTATTCTACAGATATCTCCCATATGAGCGGGGGCAGAGCCGTGACCAGCAGCATAATAGAGACACATGGACAAAAGACCTCTGGAGCAGAGGCAGATTCACGGCCATCGAAGGTTAAGCCGCCGCTCCGCTGTTTCCAGGCCTCTCGTGCATGCAAATAAGAAGAACTAACTCAGCGTACGTCTTAACTTATCTTTGGTCAGAGGTCGTGAGGGCTGGGAAACTCTTTTTGGGATTTTTTCATACTAAACTGTATCTGCCACATCATTACTGTACTGTTTTTCACCTGAGGCTACAGCAGGTACTGGAACATCGCAGTGACTGAGGGGTGAAGTCTGCACACATGCCTCCAGGGCTGAGACATCTCATCCCATTCTATCTGCTCTGATCACCTCTTTTGTCCCAACTCTCCATCAAAACCATTACATTTATATATATATGTATTTCTCCGATTTTCTTTTTACAGCCAATTTCCGGCAAATGAAAGGATTTCAAACATAATTTCATGGAAGGGGTCCAATTATAATACTTGGGCGGGATTTTAACTGAGCTAAATTTGCAGGTCATCGAGTGTAGAAGTGAGGCTTCATATAACTGTGTGACAGATTTAAATATAGGGATTTTTCTTGCACATGCACATTTTTTCTTATTTTTGAGGAATTCCTTCACAAAGTTGAAGCTGTAAGTCTTCTCCTCCACAATTTTTTTTTACACGCCCCCCTGATAATGAGTAAAAGTCATTTTTAACATTCTATTCTTAAATTCTGCAGTTCCTCAAATGACCACTAGAGGCTGGTTTAAGAAGGGGCAGTTTCTGCAAAATATAAACTGTGTGCAGCCTGGTGCCAATATTTGATTCAATTTAAACTTTACTTTTTTATTAATTATATATGTATTTGTGGTAATCAATTTTTTGTATTTTATTTTAAAAATAATGTTTGCGCTTCACTTTTACATTACTCTGAAGCAACAGGTTCAAAGGCTTCTGCAGAAACAGAAATAACATTTATAGGTTAGCTCAACAGAATTTAACATTTCTGTTTCTTGGAAATGGATTTTACTCCACACAAGCCATAATAAAATCAATGCCTGGCCTCAAAAATCTCCTTCCTGTTGGGATGTTCTGGTACTTTCCTTTTAAGCTTACTAAAAGCCAAAAGTTGAAATATTTTGGCTCAGGAAAGAACAGCAAAAACATGATATTTTTTAAATTCACACTCCGATCACCTTTGATTTATTTTAAAAGTGTTCCCTGTTGTATTTTAATTATCACAAATATATGTTCTTTTTCAAACAGCCCCCTGATTCAACACAACTTAAACAAAATAATACAAAAAAATTGAATTTTTGTTTAATTGTCCTTATATATGTCCTCCATCATCACCTGTTAAAAACACCAATAACACAATTATTATAGGATTGAATCTAAGAGTAACTTTAGCTCATGTGTCATAGCATTGGAAGATATGGGATTTATTGATTGATTGATTGGCCGCATCGCATATTAATTATTTTTCTTTCAGTAGTGTCTCCTCCACAACACTGCGTACAGAATTTATTTTGAAAAGCTATATTTCCACAGAAAATTAAAGGAAACAGGAAGTTATTTTATTTAGAAGAAAGTTACTTATTCTATTTATTTAGCAAGCGCGTGCTGCCCAATTTATAAAATAGAGCTCTATTCACTGACTATCATTTAAAGGGAAACTAAACAGTAAAACAACTTTTTTTTGTGGCTGTTTACCTGTAAACGTGGGGCTTTAAAAGTGCCAACTGTTGGTTCCTTGCCACATTTTTTACAATTTAAAATAAACTTGTTTAATTATAGAATTCTGTGGTGAAATTAACATCACTTTGCTCTGCACCACTCTTTATTAATAAAGATGCAGCGTGACTGTACGTTAGCTCAAGCTAACCTCACTGTCAATAACAGATCCAGACCCCCCTGGGCCTTTATTTGTTATAAAAAAAAAAAAAAAAAAACTCAAACCCAATTCAACCATATAAACAGACCTACAGTCTGCCAAATGTTGAAGAAATAGTTTGTGTGAAGTAGGCTGTATAAATTGAGAAGAGTTTCTTGGTTTTCTGGGCTAAACTGCAACTAATATTTTCCCCTTTTGTGATCTTGGTGTTGTGACGTCACCAAACCCCAGTCTTCTTTAAATGGGTGAAATGTTAGTCAGCCTTTTGATCTCAATATTAAGTCAAAAGATGAATTTTAAAAATTCAGCTTCAGTGCAATAGTATAACAAATAAATAAACAATTAAAGTGACAAAATTGATTTTCCAATGCAAAAAGCCACCTAGTGGTCATTTGATGAACTGATCTGGCTCCAAATACATTTGGTAAAGGGAGTTTTTTCTCGAGCTTCTTCCTCATAAGAAGACTCGATTTTTCCTAAAGGTGACATCTGCAGCGAGCCATTGTTGTCGCTGCAGATTAGGTGCAAGAGGAACCATTTCTTTACAGAATAGAAGGAATTAACATTATAATACACTTAAAATCTAAAAAAAGGTTGATTTTGCAGGATGTAGGCCCTTTAAACCTTCTGTTAGCGTCTTAGATACGTGCCCTGCTGAAGCTAGATTTTGTTTTAATATCTTAAGTAAGAAAATTCCTGCATCATGCGATGTTAAATGTCTTATTTGTGTTGATATGCAACAGTATAGACGTCGTTGAACATCAATAGACACTTTTGTACATCTTCAAGGCCAAAAAGGCCGTCTGTCATGAAGTAAAATGCTCCGCCTGCATCTCAGAGCGTCAGATTTTCCACATGCTTTCCCCCTGTCTGCACAACTTCAATGGCTCCTCTGCTTAAGCCACCTTTGCACACTCACTTAATTGATGACCCGCCTGCCTGCACAGTTCGCAGCCTTCTGGGGTGCAATTATTGGTTTGACATTCTTTGAGCAGTTGTCAACTCCATTTAGCATCATTTGACTGGATTTCCCAATAAATGTCAATAAAATCGTGGACTTCCTGTGTTTGCCTTTGAATCCAGTTAACAGCGCCGTTGTGACACTATGAGAAGTCACATCTTCCAAAGAATGCATGACAGGTCTGCATTATTTATGGGCTAAACACGCATAAAACTCTTTCTTCATTAATGTAGACCAGCTAACTTGTCCAGCTTAAATACGGAATATTTTAAATATTCATTCACCAATGGAAATCCTAGAGCCTGCAGAGTGCTAAGATAAAGCATCAGTGTCTTGTCGAATAAAAGATGCAGCCCTTGTAAATCTATAACAAAGGACTATGAGACTTTCATGTCTTTCAGATTCTCTCTGTAGTCTCTCCAAATGCTGCAAGAATGGATCAAGCCCCAGGATCTGCACCTCAGCTGGACTGAAGCACAGTGACACATGAGCTTGAAGGGGTGTTCAGGGTCATTTGCAGCTTTTGCTCGGCATGACAGCAGCAACTTTGATGTCGGAGAGAGTTGAAAGACCAGTGATGTTAGAATTAGCACGTCTGTGGCTGTCTGGGACTGTCAGTGCGGTGAAACAGCAGATGGAGCGGCGGAGGATAATTAGAGGAAGACAGACTCCATGAGTCCTAAAAAACATGTTGAGTAGCCTGCTGGCTAAAGAGAGGCCTTTGAGTTTACAGACAGCAAAGAGGGGTTTGCCGGCTGCATTGTGAGAGGTTTCCCATCAAAATTTAATAGCATTTGAAGCTCCCTTTAGTGTTCACCGCTCAGTTCTGGATTTCACTGGAGTTGGTTCACGGTCAGGTTATTATAAATGACCTATAAAGACTTTTAAGCTACAGACAGAATAGCTGGAAGTGAAATCAAGCAGGAATTATCTAGTTAAAGAGTTATAGGTAATGCCAGGAGCTTTTAAATTCCAATAGATATGACGTGGTAGTACAAGATGATGACAGACAACACATTGTGCTTGATTTAGATCATGTCAGTTTGTTTTTTTATCCATTCATACTAAGTATGTCCTGCAGTAGTTCTGGACTACAAGGACTACCCTATTGTTTTTGCAATTCTTCTTAGTGCACGTTTAAGCAAACATTTCTCACTCGCTACATCTTTTAAAGAATCCCCAAATTTGCATGCACGTAGTACCCAGCCAAAAAAGGCAAAAATCTCTCACAGTATGGAGTAAAAAAAGACTCAAAATCTTCTAACAAAACCAAAACATGAGTTGTGGCAACACATTCTCATCTCCAAGTCGTCACATATTGACATTTGGCTAAGGACCCCTCTGCGTCACTTTTTGACGTTTTAGTCCCAAACTTTTTGACGTGCTACCTATTCATAAAACCAAGAGTCTGCAAACCTCGTGAAGCGTCCAATACCGGTAGCCTAACCATAACTCGGCACTGGACGCTAAGCCGGATGCAGTACCAGACGCGAACCAGACCCAGATTAGGGTGTCTCTATTTTCTAGTTCCTCTATTCTCTTTGATCCCGCTTTCCCTGCATGTACCTTTGCCATAGAGCTCATTGGCGAGTGCCGGTTCCCAGTCATGGTGATAGAAAGCGGCGCGAGGTCCTCCACGACGCCCAGGGAGTGTACTGTGTTGATCAGCCCACATCCCACTCTGCTCCCTGGGTGTGGAGAAGGATTGATTCTGTCCGCTCTCTGGGTGCCAAAGAAGACTTTGCGCCGGCTTCTATCACCATGACTGCGAACCGACGCTCGTGTAACCGCATAAATACAGTTCTGTGTGTGTATCAGGCGATTGGTACTTTTTAAAGATTTTTATTTGTAGTTAGTTTTAAGCTGCTGTTTAAAGTTGTGCGTGTGTAAACTTGAGTTTTCTTGTTTTGTAATTTTTGTACATGTGAATGCACAAGTGCAAGTACACACAAAATGTATTTGTATGAGTTATAAATCAAGAATTACATTAAAAAAAAAACAACAAATGAGGCTATATTGTCTCCATAGAAATGGCAGTAGAAACTTGTGTAGCTAGCATTCAATACTGTGGGAGTTTTGAATGCAGAAGCCTAAAATACACATTTACGCACTTCCCCATACACTTTTATTTGAAGTGACTGCTTGAACTCATCTTAAAGTTTGGTAACTTCTCTTTTATCACTCTATCACGATATCAGGATGTGTTAAAATGTTTTTCACTAATACATTTTGATGTTAGAAAGGTTTAATTTAACTGCTCCATCTCCTTTAGTCTTTTGATTTTACTTTTCAAGATAAACAACCGGACTTCAATTAATCTTTATCACAAAATCTAAATATTTCCTGCATGTTTTTAATCACATTTTGTGCTGCTGGAGACGCCACAGGATGCTTTTATCTTACTATCATTTGTCGGTGTTAAATGTTTTTTTGTGCCTGGCAACAACAACAAAAAAAGGGAAAGGGGCGGGGGCTATTACGCCGATATTACGATAAAAACCCAGATCAAGTCATCAATCACAGCCTAATACAAGGTTGCAGGCTGGAAGGACGTGTCTAATGGTGAGATCTCACCGCGGCCATTACCTGAAAGGATTTTATTATTTTGCTTTCCCAGTCCGAAGCGTGATGGATGAGCGGGACCAGCCAGTCATTTGCCAGGCCTAAGTACAACTGGCATGTCTTTGATCTGAGCCGTGCCCTGGACACTGTCAGAGATCTTAAGTTGCTTTGATGAATGAGGGAACTTCTCCTGCTTTGTTTCTGGGCTAAATAATGACTTTTTTTGTGCGTCTCTCCTTTTGTCTCCAAACAAGGCTGGAGGTCAGAAGAGAAACGCAGCTTGGCACCGTTATAAATGAGAGGACAGATGCCCTGTGAAAACAGAGGGCTGTGCGGCTGCTGTGGTGTAGAGGGCACCTCGCTTCACACTACTTTTTTCAGTGCTTGGCATTGTTGAGTAACCTCCGGGAAAGCTTTTGAAAGGTATTTTAAATCAACTGTACTTCAATCAGTTTAGACATTTTACTTTTAATGCTTGTGAGTAGTGCAGCCTCCGGATATAATGCTTTTTAATAGCTTTTTTCCACCAGGTGGTGATGTTGTTCATGAAGTGTTGCGCAATGTTGCATTACACTCTTCAAATGACTTAGAAAGAAAGGAGGGAGAAAAAAAAAAAAAGCAATTTGCCTTTAAATTCTGTTTACTTGTTTGACCCGTGCAGTCCACGGGTTCAGCCTGGAGGCTTGTGTGTTTAGTGAACTGATAATTATTAGAAACTCTCGGAGTAAATGGGTAAACGCACTGATGATAATGAGAAATGTTGGGAGTAAAAAAGACAGCGTGTGTGTGGCAGCATGAGTGAATCCAGAGCCGGCGCCCTGCAGATGTCAAGCCTGAAAAAGAAATGTCACAGAAGAAGAATTGGCCTGACTGGATGCATATGCAGAAAAAAAAAAAAAAAAATCTCAATTTTGATTTATTTCACTAAAGTTAGTTCAATAGGTGCAAAGATCTAACAAGTTTCAGGTACGTAAAGTGTAGATGAAGCGACTAAATTCGCTTTGGTCCACTCCATTTGATGTTTTTAAGGCGCACATCAAAGGGTGTTTCTCTGGCCGGTACAGCGGGCAGAGGATTAAAAACCTTTGAAAACGTGTTTTATGCGTTTCACACGATCTTATTCACAAAACTATTCCATGTTAAGAACCGCTTATGCCATCAACACAGAAAGTATTTGATTTTTGAATGAACACATGTTGAAAAAGGCCTCTAAAAAGGTCCATAATGGGGACGTTCGGCCTGAACCTTAATGTAGAAGTGAGTGGAATTTGTTATTTTGGAAAAAAATCACACACAGATGGGCGACATTAAGGGGAGGAAAATTTCCTCCAACAGGAAAGGAACAATAAATCACAAGATGAAGAAGTGAGTACGTTTTTAAGGCAAAATTGACCCGTTTCAGCTACACTGGAAACTACGAACAGTAAAGCCACTATAATTATGTAAGCAATTAATGTTATTTGGCCTGATTTTACACCAAACTGCCGCCAGTTAAAAAGACAAAATAGAGCTAGACTAAGGAATAGACAAACAAATGGCTGAAGGCAATCAAAGGACCCGTCCAGACGCCAGGAAATAGTTTCGTTTGCATACAAATGATGGCATGACGGTGTAGAAAAATGTTAAGGCGGGAGACAGACGTGAATGCGAAGCAGTTTAAAGACAAAATAAGGAGATGCTGGGAAAAAAACCTGAATTGAGCACAAGTGAACGTAATTACTGACCAGAAGAAGGAAAACCAAACACCAATGGAATGTTGGTTCATCATGGTAGAAAAATGTGATAATTATTCATGTGAAAGTGAAAACATTTACAGACACGGGTTAACTATGCTAACTACACTGCTGAGTAATATACAAAAGTAGGGTCAAATTAAACACAGAGTTTGTGGATCTTCACTTCTATGATAATAAAAGCTTTTTGTTTTCGTATTATACCTTATCATGATACAAATACAATACAATAATGAAGCTTTATGTTGGAGAATGGCTCTGAGATGGACTAGTAAACCATCCAGCTTTGCCCAACAGTGGATGTGATGGGCTCCAGCATCCCCGTGATCCCAAAAGGGATGAAACTCGTCAGGAAAACAGATGGATGGATCCAACTCAAAACCATGAATAAACCACCCAAAGAACTCGTGAACCCAGACGTCATTGAATTTCTTCACTTTGACATTCAGAGCACTGGACAGAAATCATTTTGCGCCAGAACCCTCGTGATGCTTTGTTTTGATTAAAAGATCCCCTGACCAGTTCTAAGTGAGCTGCCAGGCACTAGCCGAGGGAATCCGCCAGGGGGTGACTACCACCAAGAAGGGTATAGACTGTTAAAGGGGTGACAGACCAGCCAATACGGAAATTATGCATAAGCCATGCATGATTATTGAGCTATTTATATGCATTTATGTAATTTTATCGTATGTGCTGTCATATGTGCGGCATAAACGTGATACAAAAGTTTCACATCGGTGGTACATGTGTGAATAGTACGAGGAACGCCACAAATTTGCAAATGAATCTCACAGAAATCATGCACAATAGCGTAAGATCTACGTAATAATTAATACATAAAGCTTGCATAAACTGTGCAGTTTTCAACCAACGAAAGGTTTTGAACAGCTAAACACTGAAATCACGTAAAGCCCCATCGGCTGAAACTGCCATAGTTCAACTATCCTCCTCCATCGTCAACCACCAGAAGGAGCCACCGCCAAGTTTTTACATCCTCCTGAGGATCTTCCTCACTGCATCTCCCATCAGCCTTTGCTCTCTGTTCTCATCAGAAAATCATCTCAAACAACATTTAGCAGAGCTCGGTGCGAGGTCTTGTTTGGACTTCATACAGTCTGAGCGTTTTTTCTTGCCTTATTCTCCGTGTCCTGACCCTTGCTTGTTCCTCGTCTGTCTGCCTCGCTCCGTGTTTTTGACTCCTGCCTGGTTTATGACATTGCTCTGCCTTTCCGTTGTTTGTTATGCTCGCCATTTAAATGTTTGCATATGGATCCACATGTCTCAGCGACTTCGTTACAGCAACACACTCTCAGTAAAATGCGTACATATTCCACGACTTTGCACTCTGAAATACCGTGTATAATATACGGCAAACACGTGCATATGATACGCAATGGTAGAGAATAGGTAGCGCCGGCGTACAATATACACGACTTTTTAGGTTTCGTTTTGATCACGTGGTCAGAAATCCTCCGGCTCTTTTTTAAATGACGTCGTTCCTGGTTAAGGTTAGGATTACGGTTATGGTTAGGGTTAGAAAAGCAAATTGATCATTTGTGGGGCTGTCTGTGATGCTCACGCCTCCACCAGGGGACGTGTCAAACGTGGAAAACACATTTT
>NC_050523.1:8396783-8402029 GCF_002922805.2 Oryzias melastigma
AAACACGTGCATATGATACGCAATGGTAGAGGATGGGTTGCGCCGGCGTACAATATACACGACTTTTTAGGTTTCGTTTTGATCACGTGGCCAGAAATCCTCCGGCTCTTTTCTAAATGACGTCGTTCCCGGTTAAGGTTAGGATTACGGTTATGGTTAGGGTTAGAAAAGCAAATTGGTCATTTGTGGGGCTGTCTGTGATGCTCACGCCTCCACCAGGGGACGTGTCAAACGTGGAAAACACATTTTAACACATTTAGGACCGCGCGTATTATATGCACGCAAAAAACGGTTTTGGCGTATATTATACACGGTATTTCCCAAATCGTGGAATATGTACGCATTTTACCGAGACTGGGCTGATTACAGAAACCCTCGACAGACATCTTCCCCCTCGACAAATTACTAATGCAAGAAATGGATTTATGACCAGCAAATGGTTGATCTTATTTCTATAGTTCGGTTGGGAATTTTTTTTTAAGGAATGAAAACTGACTCAAGTTTGAAACAAGCCACTAAGTGGTTCGTTGGAGATATGACCTGGCTTTGGGTATTTCTGTAAAGTACTCCTCGACACAAACACTACATTTTTCTATGAGACAAATAAATCAGTTAGATAATATATTCTTCTTTATTTTTCAGTTATCCTCATTTTTAAAAAAAAACAAAAAAACACGTGGATATCTATTGTACTATCATCAGAAGCTCCTGTTAAAGGTCAGAGAGGCAGAGGAAGTTTTGACAAGACGGGCTCTTCTTAGAGTTCTTGTAACAAAAGAACGAAATCAGTTTGGAGAGTTTCCTTCTCAAAATCTAAAAAAGAAAGAAAGAAAATAAGAACAAGCTTCAGTCACTCTGTGTTCCTCCAAAGCCAAAGCGACCCAAAATGTAGTTTTATTGTTACATGGGACTGTGCTCCTTTTCAAAACACTCCACAAAAGTTATACAAAAACTGGACTCGCTGTCATCCTCCACAGGACGATGTGTGATCCTTCTATCAATAAGAAGCTCAAACATGACCCCAAAGTAATGAAAAGGATCAGCCAAAAATATTTATATAGATCCTGCAGGAGTTTAACAGACACACACCGTGCTCTGATCTCAGCATCATAAACTCCGACTACAGAACGAAGAAGGAACAAGATGCAGAGAGAGTGAAATCCACAGATCAGCTGTGTAACTCCAAATCTCCTTCAGCAGTGATGTCGGCTCACAGTTGAATGATCGTTCTCCTGCCAGAGAAGACGCTTGAAGCAGATCACTGTCATTGTCCTACATGTTGCTGCACATCACAGTCTGGAGATTTTCCTTTTTCTAACTCAGTTTTCAGTTTGAGGTTTTCTGGATGTCACAGCAGATGCACTTTGAAATGAAGAGTTTCTGGACCACAATGCAGATACACAGGGAAGCATCTGATAAACATGGAGTTAGTTTTTGTATTCAGGCTCACTTTTTTATTTTTTTTATTTTTTTTTAGGATTTTCAGTGGTCATCACAATCTTAGTGAACTCCAAATTTCAAACAAGCTCTAATGAAAATATGAATATTCTGGAAGTGAAAGATTAAATTTTGATGAATTAAAAGGCTATATTCCCATTGGAGTATGACTGTGATTTGGGATATAAAATATAAAGATAATGCCAGAAAAGTTCCATTACCTGCGATAATGCTAGTGTGAATTATTTCTGCTGAATGTGGTCGCTGAAGATGATAAAGCAATTTACTTTAGGTGCTGAATGATGTCCTGAATGTGCTGAATGTTTTGATACCAAACTTGCCTAATTTGCAGAATTTGAAGAATTTCATGAAAAAAAATCACAAAAAATGTCAAAATGTGTTAAAGGTTTGAATACCAAAAGTATAAGCATGAATGTTCTGAACGTGCTGAATGTTTTTGATACAAAATATGCATAATATGCAGAAAGTGCACAAAGAATTTCTGGATAAATCGCAAACTAATATACCAATATTGCAAAGGTTTCAAAGTGCATTTAAAAAAAATCACATGAAGTGGAAAACATTTTAAAATGCATAAAAGATATGAATGAATATTTAAAGTATAAGCAGGAATGTCCTCAGTGTGCTGAACGTTTTGATACCAAACTGCATAGGTTTCAAAGTGGACCAAGAATTTTATGAATTTCTCATTTCAATGGGGCTAAAAAATAAAATCACAGAAATTGCGTAAATTAAAAAAAAAGCAAAATATATGAATACCAAAAGTCCTGAACTTGTTGAACATTTTGATAAAAATATTGCATAAGTTTCAAAGTTTTTGAAGGATTTGAAGAATTTACTATTCATTTTCAATGGTACTAAAAAAAAAGCATAAATTGCGTAAAATCATAAAAACCGTAAAATATATCAATGCCAAAAGTACAAACAGTAATGTCTTAAATGAGGTGAACATTTTAATATCAAATTACCAAATTGTTCATAGTGTGATTGAGCTTTTACGTGCCGAAAAACGTACGGAAAGGATCAACCCATTCCATACTGGAATGAAATGTTCACCTTTTGGCCTAGAGGTCGCCACAGTGAAACAGCACTCATTGATCCACACATTTGGTGCAACAGAGATTTTTAAAACCTTCTATTTTATCCCGGCTGGGGACCGGCACAGGGACACCCAGATCGAGCCTCCTGCATGGTTAGGCTGTCGTGTGAAAGGCCTCGGCCTAAGGACCCACACTGGAGTGAGCTCATCACACCCTTTAGGAATTGAACCTTTTGCACGCAGCCAACTGAGCCGTCCTGTTGCCTCCATACTAGAGTGAAATAATTAGCTTAAAGAAAAGAGCCAGCTCGTAGTAATCTGCTGGACTGACTTGACTTTAGTTAGCTATTATTTTTCAGACCTGCTTCAGGCAAAAGAGTTAATCCCAAAAAAAAACATCCAGCAAATTAATCTATATCAACACTGTTTTCCCTAAAAAATGAAACAAGACAAATGATAGATCATATCACTGTTTTTACACTGTTGCTACCCTGTATAAAAAAATATGTTTATCCACATAATTTGCAGAAATTTACATTGCAAATATATGAAAAGATAAATTATATTAAACACTCAAACCAATTATGTTTGATCTATTTTAAAGACAGTATTCTTTTGATTATGATTCTGCAGTTTTCAGCCAAAAATTTAAAAAACGTCTTTTTCTAGGACATAGTTTTTGCAGTAGTTCATTTGAAATTGTAACGATGAATCAGTTTATTTTCCTACAATTTAACCAGATTGATCCGTCTGAGGAAAGTTGTTAATCGAATCGACCACTAAAAAAATAATATCAAAACTAGATCAATAACTCATCCTGGAAAAATCCAATTCTAATAGAGACATTGTAGGTTTATTTACTATAAGGTAAAAACAACCAATACCAGGTATTTATCTCTGAGTCACACTATAGTTACAGATTGATTTTAGGTTAGTAAATTGGATCAAATCGTATCAATTTCGACTATTAATCGTATTGTCAACAACAAACTGCGATGTGAATCAAATCGTTGCTAATATGAATTGTTACATCCCTAGAAATTGGATTCTCTGCTATTGGCAGGACTGTAGACACCGAGCAAGCCCGCCCCTCTTCCCTTTGCCGTTGCTAAGAGCTTTCAGTACATGATCATATTTTCTCTATAATAAATACTATCTTTCTCAAACTGCATTGTTTTTGTCTGGTCCTGATTCACAAGGATTTAAATAAAGAAATACTCAGAAATGCCTTTTAAGATTAACTTTCTTTTAAAAGAAGAACATGTTAAACCCCAATTTTCATCGGAAATGACATTTTGTCATAAAAGTGCTCATCTTTTCTGTTGTCATTTCACTTTACTTTCATTACTTTTTCTTTTTTGGTAGATAGAAGAAAGAAAAGTGTCTCATGAACTGGAAGGCTGAAGACCATCTGTGCTGCTTTCTTCTAATTCTAACGTTACATAAGTGATTGTTATCCTATTGTCTTGTTATTCTCCTTATTGGATCCGCTGGTCACAAACAGGCCCGTTTGGATGGTGCGTTCAGGGCTGCGTCATCCGTGCCTTTTGAGCTGCTGAGCCTGTTTTGTTTACATCTGTGCCCCTGACACGTGTGCGCAGAGCGGGGGGAGGAAGGGAGGGAACAGCGGGGAGGCGGATTACCGCTGCGTCAGAGAGTCCACAGCACCGGTCCAAACACAACGGAGAAGGAGCTGCATCAGGGGAGAAACCCGCTTCACCTCCGTCTCCTCCTCGGTCAGTGTCAGCATCTCTTCCGGGTCTGCCTCCAGCCTCACCGGCGCTCCACGATGTCTCTGTCGGGCTCACAGACTCCAGAGGACGGACTCTACGGTGAGGTTTCCTGCTGCAAAAGTCTAATTTATCAATTAAAACCTTCAAAAATGATTGGACTTTCATCAAATGTATCATTTTAGGGGTTTAAACAAAACAGTAGATTTTTGTCCTCTAGCATCCTCTGGAAGTAATCAGATTACTGTAATAAATCTGAAATGTTTCCGCCACTCTTCAGAGTTATATAATGTTTGTTTACACACATGAAGACTTTAATATTTTTAGTTTTTTTCTGTAAACATCTTGTCAATCTTGTTAGAAACAAGTCTTTAGTCTCAGTTATTTTAGAGATTATGCTCCAAATTAAGATAGATGCTTCATCTTTGTGTTTTGGTTTGAACTGACAGTGTGTCATTGCTATTTTTTTTTACAATTACTTCATTCATTTTGCACATTCTGAGATGTAAAAAAACAAAATAAATTCAGAAAATGATTTAGAATAAATCTATGTTTTTCCTTCCGTTTCCTTTAAAATGTCCAGATATTGTCATTTTCCAATTACTGACGTCTGATTATGCAGTTATTTAATAATCTAACTAAAGAAATCAGATGAAATTCATAGATTTTGTGAGCATATAAACAGGTTTGCTGTTGTCACAGCTTTTATTGTGTAAACAGATTTCCTGACTCACCTGTTTGTATCTCTCTAAGCCAATTAAAAGCTGGAGATTTTCTGACACTTATAGCTCCAGTGGTCAGGCTGCACTTTGCTGGGTGCTGCAAAGGATTGTGGGTAAAAATGCAGAGCCTCAATATGGAGCAATTTTGCTAACAGATAACATTACTAAAAATAAATGTTTTGGTTTGGTGATTATTTTAAGACTGTAGACAACTAATGAAGATATTGACTGTTTTTTAACTTTTACTTTAATAACATAAAAAAGCAAATATCCAAGCAGGGAAGTTATATGACTTTT
>NC_050523.1:8402191-8402433 GCF_002922805.2 Oryzias melastigma
GATAGTGACTGTTTTTTAACTTTTACTTTAATAACATAAAAAAGCAAATATCCAAGCAGGGAAGTTATATTACTTTTTCATTTTAGCTTAAACACATTTCTAAATAGAGCTAATTTTCCTAAAAACACTTATTTTTTGGCTTTGATCCATTTTTTGTTACTAGACCAGTTGTAAATAAAGCAAAGTTACTTTTTAAAATGTTTATTATTTTTTTTAATCAGCTTTCATACATGTTACATTCA
>NC_050523.1:8402486-8407137 GCF_002922805.2 Oryzias melastigma
TATTTAGTTTCTTTATACAAGTTACATTTCTGCTCTTTCTATGTTTTGAGCCTTGCTACAGGCCACATTTGGACTTTTAAACTGTTTGTTTATATTTATTCCGAATCGCACTTATATAACATTATAGCAGAGACTTGACCTGCTGCACTGAGCCAACATTATCTATAATGTATGCATATCTGCACTTCATATTCCCCTGATTTGACAATATTTTAAGGATATTTTTGATATTCCAGCATCATTTCACCCTATTTTAAACATTTTATCTCATTCATTTTTTATTTATAAAGGGTTTTCTCAAAGCAAAAATAAAAAAAATCTCTAAATCAGGTCAAAATACTGTAATTTCATATTGTTTCTGTCCAGATGATCACATAAAGGTCATGTTTGATTTTATTTAAAAAATGACTTTATAAGTGCTTTAAAAAATAACATTTAAACATTTATTTCTTCTTTATTAAGGACAATTTTCTGGGTAAAAAAAGTGTTAATTTGTGTTTTTTTGGGTTTCAAGTTCAAAATGAGACAAAAAAAAATGCCAACAAAATCAGGATTTCCCTCCCACCCCTCCTCCCTCCCCTTCTGAGCTAATGAGTCATTCATAAAAGTCATGCAGCTGGTGCTCTGTCGCTGATGCTAAAGCAATCCTGCATGTTGTAGAGGGCTATTGGTTTAGGGAGCGTTTGACACCTCGGGGGTGAAATTCGTAACACCGCGTGTACTGCTGCTTTCATTTAAGGCAAAGAAAAATGCAAGAAGTCTCTAAGCTCCCCTACCAAATTAAAATTTTCAGGACAAGGGAGTGTGGCTGAAAAAAATGAAAAACAGAGGAGGCACCAAGGATGACATGGATTCAAATCCTGCTGGATGACAAATACTGTAAGAGGCGTTTAAAACGGGGTGCAGAACAACACATTTTTAACCTTGTTTGGATTTGTTGACAGATAACGTGAATGGAAACAAATAGCTTTTCTGTTTTTACATTGAAAAATCTGCTGCTAAATGGGGGGAAAAAATACAACCTGGGTTTAAACCCTCCTCCCTCTGACACCATGACAATTTTTAAACAGGCGTTTATAACCTGGCAGGGCAAAACTGATTCTGTTGTGCTGCAGTTCATTGAGGCTTTTAGCATCCCGCTCTTATCCACATTACATAAAGCTGCTTTGGCAGCGGCACAGATGAATGTGTTCGGGATTGCACCATAAAACTGATTTGCAGAATGCCAACAGATAAGTCAGGCAACAGCGCGCTGGTTATGTCATAACTCCCCTCTGTAAAAATGGAAAAAAACCAAAAAACTAGGGTAATGGCACAGCTCCCTCCACCCCTCTCAGTCTTAACTCCTCGGCCCCCTCGGCTGTGCCATCCCAAACTAATGCCAATCCCAGCCAGTTTAAGGTTAAAGACATCCGACGAGGTGGAAGATATTTTTACGAGGAGATTCTGACAAATCTGGGGAGAGAAACGGCCGACAAAACAACAGAAACAAGGGGAGGAAGGGAGAGGGTGAACGGCTAATCTGAAACCGAAATAAGATCTTACGTAAGCAAGCATGCTGTCAACCTAAGTTAGCCCTGCATGCTGTTTAGCTGCAGGCCTGTCCATGCCATGCACGTCAGCGCGCGCGTGTAAATCTCTTCGTGTAACCGGTGAGCCGGTGCACAAACTCATTCATGCGGCGGTTGTTTACAGAGTTCATTGACGCAGTGCAAATGATTTTTTTAATGTTGAGTACATGTGTTACACATCTGGAGCTGCCTCCTGCACAGGCTTACAGGTGACCTAAGGTTACCTGAGGAATGTTAGCTCACAGCATCACACATCGACAATGAGTCCGCATTTTGGATACAAGCAAACTCGAGTTTCAGGAATTACATCTGTACCTAAAATGGGATTCTGGGGAGGTTAGCACTGCTGTTTCTCGCAAGAAGGCTCTGGTTTGAATCCCAGCAGTCTCTTAGTGTAGAGCTGGTATTTGTTTCCTCATTTATAAAGAATACATTATGTGGATTTCGTTTTTTGGATTGTCTGTTAGGAGGGTTTTTGGTTGTGTGTCCGTCTTATAAAAAGGAGACGGGAAGGACGAGGATGGATAGGATCAGGAATGAATACATCAGAGAAACAGAAAATACTAGATAATTTGGAGATAAATAAAGGGATAAATAAAGGGAAACAGATTGAGATATGTTGGTAGAATTATTAGATTGGAGCTGTAAGGACAGAGTCCTGAAGAGCGACCAAAGAGGAGGTTCATGTGTGTAGTGAAGGAGGTCATGGGGCTGATAGGTATAAAGAAGGAGAATGGGTCAGATCACTGACAATATATAGAGAACTGGAAAGAGCAAGTGTGATGTCATCACACGTAGAAAATGCCTTACCTCCGGCTCCAGTGAAATGAAGCCAATTCTGTCGTCATTTTTTCTGCGATACAGCCGTGTTAGAGCCCAATGAAAGTCAGCGTTTCTATGGCAACTACTATCACCAATCAGGAGTAAGCTTGTTCAAAGTCCACACCCCTTCCACTGAAACATTCAAATTGGGAAGCGGCACCACTTCCTTTTACTTAGGTGTCTGATTGGTGAATTTATAACATAAACAACTTGTGATAAAGAAAAAAAAATTAAAAAATATAGGAATAGATAGAAAGTGTAAAAAAAATGTCTCATAGTAAGAGTAATAACTTTTTATTTCTCTATAGAAGTCTATGGGATTCTGACTTCTTGGAGCCAGTAGGTACTTCCTGTTTGGAACATGAGGGGGTGGGGGTCACTCAGTATTTTAGTCCAGTTCTCTATATATACAGTCAATGGGTTAAATGGTGGCCGATGATTCACATTTGCAATCCCTAAATTGAGCCTCTGAAAGACAAAGAATATTTGTTTTAATTAATTAAAAACTTTCATTGATTTATTTCAAGCAATCAATACAAAAATACTAAAGACAAAAAATAAAAGCAGAAGATACACTATCTAAATGATGCCATTTTAATTACTCCTAAGCATAAATAAACATATTTGTACTTAAACATATAATGCATATAATGCATTGAGTCTAATGTTTTTCAAATAAAATAATTGCTTGAAAGGGAGAAGGAGGAAGTTAATTTATATGATCTTACCCCTATTATGATGAAGATAATATTTTATTTTGGACTTATACTTTAAAACTGATAGGACAAGAAAAAAAATACAAGAAATATCAGAAAGGGAGTGAGATGCAACATCAAATTATGCTTGACTCAACTATTTAATTTACTTCTTTTTTTCTTCATTTTTACTATAATCTGGTTCAAAACTTCTAATATAGTGTAATTTACCAATCCAAGTGCACATAATGTATTAAATCCCCAAGGAATTATAAAATCATTTTTTAATTTACTTTTATTATTTTTATTCATTTGTTTGTTTACAGTTGTTTTCTTCATAAAATAAGAACTAATTAAACAATAATGCGTTTTAATATGACCAACAAATAAGTACACGTTTGTTTTTTATGCAATTTTTTTTTCGGTTAAAGGTTAAATAAATGTTTCTCTCTGAACAGAATAAGACAATCTCTTTGTCTTTGTGTGTCTTCCACCCTGAAGTTATTTTTCATTGGGATCATTACAGCTGCAGGATGTCCATCTATAGTCGAACATGTATATGTTCATGAAACCCCACTGTTTCTGCATCCTAACGACGTGCTTAAACATCTCCTCGACAGGCTCCTGGGTTGAGCTGGAGGAGCTGATTGCAGCAGTGAGCCGCAGAGAGAGCTTGACAGGACCGCAGGACTCCATCTCCTCTGCCCTGCAGGGGGAGCTGGAGAGGATCCTTCTGGAGGCACAGTTGGAGTGTGAGAGAAGTAAAGACAGGTGATGACACTGTCAGAAGAGTTTGTCTTCTCCTACTGCTGTATTTCCTTGGTATAATGTAATAGTGTGTTGGTTTGTCTGCAGTCCTCCACAGGTGACGACTCCACAGTCCACCAGTTCTCCAAAATCCACCAGTGAACATGACAGTGACTGTGTCCCTATACAGGTACTTTTTCACTCTTTCTATCCTCAGTTAGGCTTTCAGGCCTGTTACTGTCAAGAAACAACCCCACTAATACTTTATTAAACGCGATTAAGCGTTATGTTGCATTTATTGACTTTGTAGACTGAGCTGAAGGTGTAATATTTAGAACTAAGTCTCATTTTTAATTAAATCTACTTTGGGTTAAACAAAGATTTGATTAAACTGTGCTGCTGATCAAATCTCATTTTTACTCAGTAATAGGAATAACACACATCCTTAATTCGTAACTTCTTCACACCAGAAGTAATTTATGCTCCAGTTTCAATGTTAGGTCATTTTACAGAGATCCTACTGTGTGATTTTATCATCAGGCTGGGTGTACATTTTTGGCATAGAAACAACGCAACATGGCGGAAATTCTAAAACGCAACAGAGATTTTGTCCCCTGACTGCATCACCTCAACCAATCAGGAAGTCAGCTTTGGCCCTTGACATGTTGATGACATGGAGGAGAATCTCATTGTTCTCCTCCTGGACTTCAAGATATTTTTCTTATTTGTATGTTTTCTTATTTTTTCCTCTACTTGGATGATTTGCGGGACAGCAAATCACCAAACTAGGTCACAGAGAGACAGAACTATTACTAA
>NC_050523.1:8407152-8469519 GCF_002922805.2 Oryzias melastigma
AAAAAAAAAAAAAAAAAAGAACGCAGCTCCTGCAGAAGATGGTGAACCTCACTGTACTGAGAGAGTCTCTGAATGATCTCATGAACCCAAACATGGAGAAACGATTACAGATGCTTTTGTAGAGGTTATTAAAATAGATAAACCTGATCTCTCAACATCATCTGTGTCTTCCATGCATTGGAAAGGAGATATACAGACAATGCATCCTTACAGTGATGAGGCTAAAAACTTTGAGTGGGACCTGGTTGCAGGCAAGATAACGCTCAAACAAAGCATTAAACTTATCAGTAGCCAGAAGTTGAATTTGCGTATCTATACTAGAAAATCCAGTGTTTTTCTAGGGGACTTTGGCCAGGAACTCTTGAAAACTTTTGATAGCTCCTCCCACATGCAGCATCCAGCAGTGCCGTACATCAAAACAGAGGTGTAAGAGTTGAATTTGTCTTGTAAATTGCATTTTGTGTGAACACAGCAAAGGGTTCTTTATGCTGATAGAAAGTTATCAATCTGTTAGTGGCTAATAATTTCAAACACGATAATAAATGGTAATAATGTCAGTACTAGAAATGTCTCTTTTAAGAATTTCCTTGCCAAAAGCAAATTTGAACAGTTCTGTGACAATGCTGAAAGACATTGCACTCAAATGAACTCAATTAACCCACTTTTACGCAGATAAGGCTCAAAGCCCATTTTCTTATTGATCTAAACTGGATTTGTTTCTGGAATTGATTGAAAATTCACCAGAACTCTTGTGTGGACCAAACAAGCAAAACCTGGGCAGCTTGAAAGTGAAGGTGTTAGTTCACCTGCAAATGAACTCTGGTACAGATTATTACAGTGTGAATGCACAGGGACAATTCTGTAAGCCAAAGAGAGTAATTGGCCAAAACACTGCATTTTATTTTAGAAATATCTATAAAAATAAACTATTTACATTATGAAACTACAGAAAAACAAAAAAAAAAATGCTATATCAGGATTGGCATGACTAGCTGCTTATCCTTTTATAGTCTGGCGGGCTATCTTGGCGTGAAAGTGTTCAGTGTGGTCTGAAGTCAACCCCAACTCTGGTCTTTACAGCATTTGGTCTTGTATTTTTTGCTTTTTACACGCCTTAAAGCTTCCTGGATTCAGTGATTGTCATCATATCTGTAATGGTTGATGAGCTGAATCAGGTTTGCAGCATTGATGACGTGTCTTCAGAACCAAGTATTGGGAATAATACTCCAAATATCTCAACATTCTTGAACATCTTGTGTTACTTTATTTATTTATGTTTTGTTTTAATTCTGCAATTTGGAATAGAAGGCATTACAATATGTGTTATATAAGATTATGAGATCTGAACTTCTATGTGCGTCACAGTCTGAGACTTATAGTACTGGCAGTTCAAATTACTTTTTTAAGTAATTGCTTCAGTGTACACAAACACAAATAGAG
The DNA here is from genome assembly GCF_002922805.2 of Oryzias melastigma. Lineage (NCBI taxonomy): Eukaryota > Metazoa > Chordata > Actinopteri > Beloniformes > Adrianichthyidae > Oryzias > Oryzias melastigma. Next base: position 8,408,593 of record NC_050523.1, read on the forward strand.
TTCATCCAACTTTGTTATTAAGAGCAAAGCAATAAGTGAGAGTTGTAGGTTCTTAATATATCTCAAAGCTTTGTGGTAAACAGTGTCTGGTCTGTGTAAACTTTATTGCAAGTTTCAGCAATTACATCTCCAAGATATTTCTAGCTTCCACTAACACTGCATTCCTCTGCAGAGTGATGACAGAAGGCAGGTTGACTGGCTCGGATTTTGGGTTTTCAATTTTAGCATTCAAAGGATTTACATGGTTAGTGTAGATCAGTTATTAAGAATTGAACTTCCTACTGTTGGAGTTGATGGGAAATTGTTCTGTACTGAATCCAGGCTTCAGTGGCTGTTTGGGGAACTACAACATTTCTGGGTTGGCCTAACATTTGGAACAAGATGTATAACTTTAGAGAAATATAAAACCATGTCATCACCATAAAAAAGAACATTTCCATTTACTCGTTAAAAGATGCAGTTAATGAACAAAAGTTGTCCTGGGATTGATCCTTGTGGCACACCTTTATTCACTTGATTCAAAAGGCTCGTTACCACTGATTGTTCTGGTACGGTACAATCTGGTATTTAGATCATTTCCAGTGTAAACTGAACAATCCCCATCATTTTAGGTCCATAGAAAAGGAACGGAATGGCTGGGGTGGAGAAGCTGTAGACAACGGTTGATTAGGAGAAAGTGATAAAGATATAAGAAAGTGGCAAAAAGGTGCTTATTTAAGCATTTGAATTTTTGCAGTTGCTCGCAATCTTCTTTCAAACAACAATAAATTCCTGTTATACACAATGTACCAGAAGTAAAGCAATATAAAGACGAGCTGCTGGATCAACTGAACTGTACCTTACCACTCCTTACCGTATCGTACTGGACTAGTCTGCTCAGCGGAAGCTAAGCTAAAGTTTAGCCCTTTTCCTACACACTGAGTTAAACAAAAAATGAGTTTCAAAGACAATTTTAAAAATATTGAATTCATTTTTTCTTTTATCATTACAGGAGGAAGCTGAGCGGAGAGCAGACACAGAGTGGGTGTGGGACTGGTCAAGTAGGCCTGAAAACATGCCACCAAAGTAAGACCAGTTCAATCCCTCTTCATAGTAAAACCTTGCTGGATGAAACTGAAAAGCAGAAAGTGTAAAACAATCAAATAAAATAGAAAACCAAAGTTCTATCAAAGGTGTGGAGAAAATGATCAATATCTAAATGGTAGATCATAAAAAGACAGTGGGAATATGTTCCAGAATGTCGTGGGGTGGGTGTAGATTTGGTAATTTAGCTCCTGACCTTTGCAGTTTACATGTCGACATTTCCTGTCAGAACACTCTGCTCTCAATGTAAAGTAGAGTGAGGAATTGGCACTTTGAAAGCTAATTGTGAAATCTTGTACAGATGGCTTTAAGAAGGTGCAATATGTGACAATTAACCTAATTTTTATTCACGCTGACACTCTTGACATTTGCTCTCCTGCACTAAAATAAGTTTATTTGACAGGTTGCTTCCATCACAGGTCTTTCCTTAACTCTCTTGTTCTCTAAATAGCTCCGTCAGTTTCTCTATTTCAGCTTCACAATCTTTGAGCGTTTGATCATTTTTTGTTTGTTTTTTTCTTTGCAGAGAGTTTGTGTTTCAGCACCCAAAACAGCAGAGCTCCCTCAGTGTTAGGAAGACAGAGGTGATGAAGAGAGGAATCTTCTCCTCTGATGTTCTCCTCATTCTTGTTCCCTCCCTGCTGGCTTCACACCTGCTCACACTCGGAGTAGGGTGAGACAAACACACCTGTTTGCATTCTGTGAAGATTGTTTTTTTACACTGGAAGGTTGGAGATGTATTTATTATAACACTCTTGAAATATAGCGTTTTTTTTTTTTTCATTATTATTATTATTATTTCCCGTCTCATGTTGTCTCAGGCTTTTTCTCCAGAGGTAAACAGGTGTAGTTATACAAATTTGAATACTTGTTAATATTGACTTGAAATAAATAAAACATTAAAGTTCTCTGTCCCATCTGAAGCTCATCTTGGACACTAAACTGCTACAGTTACAGTTTATTCACATTTAAAAGCTTAAAAGCTGATAGTTTTTGGAAATGTTTTAAAATATAATCTTTGAAAGGATTTCCTAAAGCTGCGAAATTTTCTCCACATCAGAATCACATTAAACAGTTGAAGAATTACAGTATGTCAAAGTACGAGAGTTATTTAGGTGTTGCTGTTGAAAAAGGTCTAAAATATTTGTGTAGTGAGGAGATGCAGGAACTTTATTATCAAGGGCTGGATTTTTCTATAACTGTAAAACATCAAAGAATTTGTCCACAATAAATTGTTTTGCTTTGTCAGAAACTGTTCCAAAGTTCTGAAAAGACTCCTTTTCCATTCAAAGGTTAAATCCGAATTTTTCTCCTATCCCTACGGCCTCTCCCTAGCCCTACATTTAGCCCTCCAAATGAAGAGAATGGAAAATATGAATCTTCAAATTCGAACACTTCCACTCAGAAACGTCATTAATCGTCACCGGTCAGCTACGTTAGCGCGTGGCTTCAACTGCTCGGAAATACATAACAACTTTAAAGAAGTTGTGCTAAAAGAAAAAGTCCTTACTTACATTTAAATGTAAACTTAGACCCCTACCCCTCAAAATGTCCCTACAGTTGGAGGGGTAGGGAGAAGCCGTAGGGGTTGGCGAAGAATTTGGATTTGGCCACACTGCTCCATGTATGAATAGAGACTACTTTCCCAGATTCTCCAGATTCTGTCACAGATTTCAGTGTGAATGAGGAAATACCACATTTTGCACTTCTTCAAAAGACCACTAGAGGCAGATCAGAACAGGGAACATTAGCCATTTTTGAGAACAAGCTGAAGTGGGCGAAATAAACTCTTGTCAATATGTACGTCCCTTCATTCACAACATTCAGAGTCCTATGACTGACACCAGAGAATCCTATTAAAACACTGGAAAAATATTTCAGGGTCAGAGATTTGTATCAGTGGCACCACTAGAGAAATGATGTTGGACTCTATAGCCTTGTCTTGTTTTGACATTCTCCTTACATTAAGATGTGGAAACATAGAAAGTGCACACTTTCTAATGAGACTCCCCATGTCTTTTCCTTTCTCTTTTTCAGAATCTACATAGGAAAGCGACTGGCCGCTTCCACAACTAGCACTCTGTGACATTGGCTGCAAGCCAGTGCCCCCGTTTGCTAACCTTCTGACCTGTAAGGTCACAGTCTGCCCTCTCTCCCGCACTAACTTGCCTCCTTCCTTCGTCACGGGGCAAACCTAGGACCCTGCCTGTCTGTACCATTGTCCTTTTGTTCATCTGTTTATCCAGCAGTACTCTGTCAGCCTTTTTGTCATTCTGTACTTATCGTAGGGGCCCGGGGAGCAGATGGATGCTGACCAAAGAGTCAGACTGAGGTCACTTTTCCTCTCCTGCAGAGTTACACTGATCTCAGCTACTCAATGCAAACAAAGAGATTGCCCAGTTAAAGGAGAAAAGACAGGAGGAGAGAAAAACACCCTCACAACCCCGACGAGGAAAGAAGAAAAAAGGGTTTATGAGAATGGAGTGTTCTAATAAAATGAGTTAGATACAAGTCGTTCTATGAACAAATCATTTTTCAGGAGTAATGACTCTTTGTAAGACTGAATCCCCTAATGTGGGTCTCTGTTTTTTTGATGGGTGGATTTACCGTTTCAGTTGGCTAAATAAATATAGAATGAACTCTGGTGGCGTGCTTTGTCTCAAACATCAATTAGACCTTTTGACCCCCAGGAGAGACTATAATGATCCCATTAAAGCGCTTCTCCAAACTTCAGTTTGAATTAAGTACTTAGTTTAGTCCTCCCAAACCCTCAGGAGCAGTCTTTATTTCACAGATTTATTTCCTTTAAATGAAAATGAAAAACAAATCTGTCAATGGATCTGGTAGAGTTTGTCTTGATTTTCTGCCCATTTGAAACAAAATTAAGTATTAAAATTAGCTATTAAATACTTACATTTAGTTACATTGCACAGGTAATAGGAAATATGTTTTAAAATTAGCATGGATAGCTCAAATAACTTTTTTTTATCTTCAAGGTAGGTACATTTATAGCCAAACAAACATGCTCATACTTCTCTCCCCCCAACTATCCATTTTTCCTAGACCATAATAATCTTTAAAAAAGACTATAATTACACATTTTAAAATGAATTAGTCCTAAAAAATGATACATTATGAGTCAAATAAAGGTTTCTAGTTTCCTTAAATCACTCTGTTTCTTACCGCAAGATCACTCCAGCCGTCCATTTTGTAAATCTGCTTAATCTCTTTAAGGGTCACGGGGTTGCTGGAGCCTATCCCAGCTACTGTTGGACAAAGGCAGAGTACACCTGGAGAGGTCGCCAATCTGTCACATGGCCAAACACACTCAGGATTTGTGGCTGATGGATAGTTTACGTTCATAATCTATGAAACATGTTTTTTGGACTGAATGACTGAAGAGATCTTTAGTCACATGGTTTTATTTACTAGCTTTAGTTTAAAAGAAAAGAAAAAAAAAGGAAATAGTCTGAATACAGACCAAACGCAGAGTTCAGGACTCTATCCGAACCAAATAAAGCGGACTTGGTCTGGACCAGTGAACTTTTTCAGTCTGAATACAACATTAGACTAGAAACCACATAAAAATACTTGATGACATTTTGCTTTTTTGTAACGCCATTATTGCGTAGAATAGATTTGTAGCTGTTCTGAATATTTGTGAAGCATTTGTCTTCACAAATACCTCATATACTTTAAGTATTTTAAAATAAAACCTGCACAATAATTTTCTATGCAAATGTTTAACCCTTTAACTTTTCAACCACAAGCACGATCAATGTAATTCTAGTAGATTCTGAAGGAGAAAAGCGGCGTGTCACGCCGCTTTTCTCCTTCAGAATCTACTAGAATTACATTGATCGTGCTAACAATTAAAAGAATGACAGTAAATCAAAGAACATAAACCTTGAATCTCAGGTGTTAAAGGGTTAAATAAGCTTTGGCATGTATAACAGACATATTTTTCTCTCCTGTGGTTTTCGGAGTCTGAGGTCATTAACATGTAGCCACAGACAACAAAACCTTTTGGAGGCTTTGTGCTAAAAGCCTAAAATAAACCACAGCATGTGCTTTAACTTTATTCCCATTCCACGATTATCTCATTCATGTTCTGCATGTGCCGTCACTGTTAGAGGAATGACTTGTCTGTCTGAACTCGTGCAGAAATGCTATGAGATCACTCCCAGCCCCTCTCCATCTGCATTTGTAATTCCTCACCTCGCATAAGACCCCCGTCTCCCATTTTTTAAATAAGCTGCAACCTCTCACAGATTTTGGTGAGTTTAATGTTTTATTGCTCTCCCATAAACCAGAAACCCCGTTTCCTCTTAACATCCCATGAAAATACTTGGCCTGGATTTTAAATGGAAGGACTCAGTAGCACACACAGAGGTTTTTGTTGTGCTGCCTTGGATGTAAACATGCTCTTTTTGTTGTCCGGCGTGGCCAAACCCGGTGAGTTTATCAGCTTTGAAGCAAGGAGTCCTGCAGAGCTCATTAGACTCATTCTAGCCACACCTAAGCTGACAAAGCAGCTTCAAGCTTGGACAAAAACAAGCACAAACCACCTGGTTTTCATTCACAGGTATTGTGCTGTTGTGTTGGGTCACTTATTTACACATTTGTGTAACCTAACAGGAATAAAAAAAAATGACATACATATATCTATTTGGGTTAGAGTTAGCAAGAGTCATGTTTAACATGATCATATTTTTCTTTAATATGAAAAAAGTTAGACATTTAAAGATCCACTCTTGAAATGCCGTTTTCTAGGACATAGTTTCTGCAGAGCGGAAGTAGCTCATTAGAAATGCATCCCCTCCCTATTACTGAGAGTTCTCAATTTACACTCTCTCCCACTAGCTTACAGCCCCTCACACCCCCACTCTAACATTAGCAGAGCCACAAAAATGGCGAGCAATACCGGATCTATCCAGCCGTACAGTTTTGAGTCAGAAACCAGCTCGGACGGGGAAAATGAAGACGTACATGGAGCTAGTAGTCGACAACCAAATCTGAATTCTTCCCCATACTCCTATATTTAGCACTCCAAACGGAGAGTTCAAATTCGGACATCACTCCCACTCGATGACATCATCAATAGTCAAGGAAGAATTCGTATTCGGCCTACAAGTGGATGCATCAGAAAGAAGCAGAGCAGTGAGCTTGTGGCCCCGCCCATCCTATTTTCAAAAAAAAAAAATTGTTTGCTCCTGATTTACAACAATTTGAATAAATACAATTTTTGCTTAATTTTCTTAATCTATGGTCTCTATAAACAGAAAAATGCCACAAGAACAAGTTAAAAACACAATTTTCAATTGAATGTGTTTTTAAGATAGCTGGTTCACCTTTTCAGGGCTCAAGTTTAAAACAGACCCTAAATCCAGACGGGCTACAGAGGACACATCGAGGCTTTAAGGAAGAAATAAAATGATGAAGAAATCATTTCTGTCCTTAGTTGCAATGGGAAAAGGCAGGATCAGATAAAATGAAAACACTACAATGAAAACTTAATGAAAAACATTAAAAATGTGTATGGATTGTTTAAAGAGACTGTTTCACAAACTTTTGCTAGACTCCAACACCACTCAAATGACATGTTCAGCCACATTGGCACAAAGAGATTTAATACAGTAGCTAATCAAGAACAAAGAAGACAACAAAGTGCTGGTTATGAATAGATCATGTTATCCTTGGTATATCACAGTAAAGAAGCATCTCATTTCAGATATTAAACTGTTGCTTTGGAGATTTAACCAAGACATTTCCCTGCTGCTTAAAATGTCACCAGCTTAGTTTTAAAAATCTAACATTTTATTACTTTTCTTATGGTCCGTTCTTATGGTATGCTCAAAAACGTGCTTGACGAGGATTCTTTAATGCACATATAGCCCGTGGGGTTCACACAAGTCAAGCAGGGAGGGGCTTCTTCTCCATTTACTGTTTACTACTGCATGTCCAACACCAACAGTCTTGGTGTGAAATATCAATTTGGTGCAAATCTGGTGAATCCAGGTATTTTCCTTCACACATAACATATTATTCTGATATTTGGAAGACTTAATATCATATAATTCTAAAAGAATTATATGAAAGATCATTGGTGTTTCTCCATGAGTTTTAAAAGCACAATTTTAGATTCAAAATGTTAAAGTAATAATAATAATAATACGAGTTTAGGTACTTAATAAGTAAATATGTTCAAATTCTGCCTTTAAAGTTTACGAAGGATGAAGCCGAGACAGAAAGTTAAAAAAAAAGTTTGTTCATTTCCTGTTCTGCACCTTAGACAGTGCACATCTGTCTCTCTGGGAAATGCATTATCTCCCTGCTTATGTGCTGCTAACCAGGAAATAGCGAGTTTGGTTTCAAAGAATTTGAATGTTAAAGAAGAATTCAGTTGAACTGGCATCTGCGCCTGAACATTAAAACACGGTCGCTAATTCGATACTCTCCTCTCAAGAAACTCCACTTTACCACATGTGCGAGTGGCCCACTTCCCCCGGCATGAAGCACTTATGGGAAGGGATAGGTTATAATTCCACATTACAGAGTGATGGGGTTCTACACCAAAATCTGACAGGTAATTGCATACAGATCACCTCACTCGCACACACCCCCGCACTCTTTAAAAAAGTTTGCTTAAATTCCATGGATGAAAGTGGTTATAAAAACATTTGTGTCCAATTGTTATCATCAGCTCTGATAAAAGATCACATTTTTTAGGCATTTTCTCAGATGTATTGACAAAAGAAGTTGAATTTGTTCCTGCCATCTAATGAGCTCTCTCTTGTTTCTGTTACACCAGATTACACACCAGGAGGAGGCAAAGATTGCTTCCACGTGCTTCCTCCTTAAAGTCAGCCATGCTGGATGAGTGCAGCTCAGACATGAGCTGGATGATGTCTGAACAACTGACCCAGTGTGCTCTCCTGCTCGGTCCCGTTTACCCATGTACGGCGGACCGTTCTAGCCCAGACGTGCTTGGTCTCTACGTGCCAGGAATATAAAAGATTAATGAGAGCACCTGGAATAGGACTCAGTAGAGCACAATGGACTGCTGTTTGAACTCTGTAAACAAGGATCTGAAGGTTGTGTTAGAGAGACTTTGTTCTGACAACCAGAAAATTATTCATTTTTCATGTTGCTTGTGGATAGGCCTTTAGGGACCTTTTCTAGTCGCCATATTTTGGACGTATGTTAAAAAATTGAAGAATGCATGTTCCACTGAGCCTGTGAGATAAACAGTCAAGTGTCTACAGTCATCCATGCATGGGGCTTGCCTATCATGGAGAGATCACTGCATAATGCAGAAGCAGGTGTTTCGCTAAAGCATGAAACACTGAACAAGGGCCAGCCTTGTTTGGTAAAGTTCTACGAATGTCTGATGCTGGGCATGAACATCAGAGATGGCATTTGTAAGAACCTTTTATTATGATTGTCCATCCATCCATCTTCCTCCCCTCAGGGGCAGCAACCTAAGTAAAAATGTCCAAACTTTCAAATCTCCTGACTTCTCCAGCTGCTCTTAGGGAATCCAGAGGCGTTCTATAGACTCGCTTGTGTCCGAACTCTTCCCCAGGGTCTCTGTCCGGTCGGACATGACAAGAATACTTACCCAGGGAGGTATCCAGATCAGATTCCCAAAAAGTGATGCGTAGCTACAGTGGGGTGAAAAACGTATTTAGTCTGCCATCAACTGAAGAGAATTGGAGACAGAATGCTGAGTTGAGATCACCATACCTACTGTAAAGCATGGGGGTGGAAACATCATGATTTGGGGCTGTTTTTCAGCACACAGCTTCACAAATAGGTAAGGCCTATAAACTTAATTAAACTTTCCAAGGTGAATAAAAAAAAACACTCTTAAAACACAAAAAATGTTGTTCTATTAACCCCCCTCATACAAAACAACCTTAAAAGCCTTTAGAAAAAGTATAAAGTAAATTGTTAATATATAAAATGTAATGAACTCTATTCAATCCTTTGGCTTTTGAAAAAGCTGAGAAGGAAACGAACGATTTGTTGTGCATGTATTTCACCTCTGGAGTCATAAAAACTGTGTCTTGAAAAGAACATGAACATCTGTGCCAAATTTAGCAGCAATCCGTCCAGCAGATGCCAAGAACTTTCACACAAAGTCTAATGGAGGCACAGAAAGAAAAGTCTGAAAGGTTACTCTCAGGGGACGTCATGGCAAGTCATCCATTGCTGTCCAGCTGTTAAGGCCAAAGAGGAGGTACTGTTTTCCACCGCGATGCTTCTAACCTAGTGAAAAAGAAAAAATGAGCAGCGCCGAAAGAGAAAGGAAAGGTTGGATAGGAGTACACTTGTGAAAGTCAGAGATATTCTCACAGCTCCAGCTTGGTTTGGAGTCTCTCGGCTGGTGATTTACAGCAGACTCCATCTACAGCATGAGGTGTGTAGGTGAGACATTCGCAGAGGTGGAATGAGTGAGCAAGCTCATGCAGCTGGTGTGAGTGACAGAGGGAGCAGCTGTATAGCCCCACATGATCTGAAGTTGAACTCATAGTCTACATATGGCAAAGCCATCAGCCAGCCGGCAGCCTTGCGGGGGCTTTCATTAAGTACCATTGCATAATAGTGAATAATTTACTGAGACACTGAAACCACATTTGTTGTTTTAGAAATGATACCTTCTCTTCCTCAGATGAGGTTGACCTGAGGAACGTCAATGCTCACCTACCATCAATCTTTCGCCATAATAACCAGGTTCCTCCAAGAAGCGCAGGTTTACGTTTCAGCGTCCACAAGTGAGATTGTTTTGATTGATTTTACAGAGCTGGTTGGTTTTATCTCTTTCCTGTTGTTTTCAAAAGTTTGGAGTTTTTTTTATTGAATTCGGCAACTTTTTGTAAAAATACTTTAAAGTCCCACATTGATCCTCTTTTGTTAAAATTTTCCTTGTGGTCTTTTAATCATAATTATGCTGTTTTTTAGACAAAACTTTAGAAAAATGTGTAGTTCTCTAGGAAATAGTTTCTCCAGAGTGGCAGTAGTTCATCAAACATTCACCTCTGAGTTGTGGGCCTGTTGGCACAGAGTAAGCCTGGGCTAATTTCCCATCATCCCTTTTCCTATGCTCCATTCACACCGGACGTGATTCGCGCATCGAGTTTCAATGTTAAGTCAATGTACAGATGCAATGTGAGGTCCTGTAGCGCAACTCGGACGCTGGGGCCAGTATATCAGTCCGGAAGATGTAACAAGGTGCATCAACCAATCAGGGACTCAGCTTTGGGCACGCGATCTTTTCGATGACTTGATCAGCAGGTAAAAAAATAAGAATCCAATTGGCTGCTCGATGCTTTTCATACTGTTTTCCTTTTTTTCATTGAGACAATAATAAAAGTTTTTTTTCCCCCGTCTCAGGTTAATGCAGGACTGAAAATCTTCAAACTGTGCCACAGACAGAAACATTTAAAATAACATTTAAAATGGCCATCTACGTCTACGTAGTCTGTTGTCGCCCTGAAGAACTCAAATACGAACTCAAATAAATGGTTTACTTCAAGCAATCAGGAATAATACATGAAAAAAAAACATATCACATTTAATCACAAAAAACTGTCAAGCTTAATCAAACTCATGTGGGAAAAATACATTTTATTACCCAGAAACACTACAATTTTAACGTTGACCCTGCTTGTTATAAACACATGACGGCAGCAAAATCAAGAAAACAAAAAAATTGTACAAGTTTCATTTTGAACTGATTATCTTTTAATGAATAAAAAACTGTGCTTCATTTTTAACAAATATATATATATATATATATATATATATATATATATATATATATATAAAACCCATAGCAAAACTTTTCCTCAATTTTTGATCAGCACGATTTAATGTAACATTTATATTCATGCTATCCATCCCATATTAGTTCATTCCGGGAAACTCGACTGCTGAATCCACCGTGACGCAGCAATTTGGAGAATTTGCAGCCTGAAAATGGCAGAATTTGAATGCATTTATGAAGTCTCTGCCCTGGGTTACACTGAGTTGCAATCCAATCTAAAAATGTGGGCTATTAACTGTGAGTGGAGGAAGTCACCTCCACCAAACTAAGATTGTAGTGAAAGCTGCAGTCTTAATAAGGTACATGCAGCTCCTCTTGATTTACTAACTGGCTTCTATTACACATTTTTTTGCGGTAAAGCAACAGAATTTATGGACTAATGCATCCCATTGCGTAATAAACACTTTAACATCCAGTACAAAAGTAAGGTAACTTATGGTCTTCACTAGCTAAGAGCATTAAAATATGTCTGTGTTCCTTGACCATAAGATTACTGATGTAAGTTATTCCATGAAAGAGAAACTTAGATGTGGTATTATTTTCTTTAAAAGGTTACTATAATTTTATTTGACATTTTCTGTAGCACGGCGTGTTGTTGGTCATGCCAGAATTTTAATGCTGATGTCACTGAATGAAGAAGCACAAAGTTTATTTATGTGCGAAGCTTGTTGGCCACACAGTCATACTTTTAACTAAAATGTTATGAAAATAAGACGTGTTGGTCTGTTTTCTGACTCTAAACCCAGACGTAGTTAAAAAGTAATTGCAAATCAAACCAAATCGTAGTGGAGCTCAAACAGAGATTTTTTTTTTAAACAGTCTAGCCTACAGTGGAAATCATGTTTTTGGTGTTTTTAACATGTTATTGTAGCATTTTTCTCATGAATGACAACAAAAATAAAATAATTTAGGCTTAAAACTGAGTATATCTTTATTTAAAGTGTGTTGGATCAAATAAAAACCAGCGGTTTGAAGATGTTCGGGTTTGTGTTGCAGTAAGTACCATGGGTGGGCCAAAGTCTCCCTGCTCCACTACAGTTCTAAAGTATCCACTTGCAGACAAATAGATGCACCAAAATCTTTATTTTCCCCATTTATCTGCCATCTGGCTCAAAACTGTCGGCTAAAACTGGTTTGTTCCAATAGTGCTTCCTGCTTTTTTTTTTTTTTTTGCTACGCTATTGTTAGCTTGGGCTTGTGAGGTGAAATAAGCTAGCACAGGCTAGCGTAAAGTGTGTTTGTTCTGCAGCTAACACTGCTCAAGTACTCAATTACTGATAAGCTGGATTGTGTGAGCCCAGTATCTGACTGACTAAACACACCTGATCCCTGAGCTAGCGGGAGAGAGTGTGAACAAAGGGCTGATGGGAAGTTAGCGAAGGATAACTAGCCAACAGTCCACAACTCGAGAGAAGTTCATGCTGCACTGCAGAAAATGTCTTAAAAAACAACTTGATTAAAATACTTTAAATAATGAAATCTATTAATTATCATGAGCTAATGACATAAACCCCCTAATCTAAATACCAGTTCCTAAAATCTGTAATTATATATTTTTTTATTACTTAGAACCTGGTTTCTGTTGCCACCATGTAGTTTGGTTTCCATCCACAGACTCTTGTATCTGTGTCGTCCTCCAGGGAAAACTGCTACAAGTAGTGATGATTTTCTGTTCTGCTGCAAGCGACAGAAAATTACATTCTGAAATCAGATTGGAGCAGCCAAAGCTTCTGGACAGGAATACATCTGTAGTGGAATCACTTTCTAAATGTGGTTAGTCAAATTTACCGAGTTTAAAGCCCTGGAATGAGAACAGGCAGTAGGTTTATGCTGTTGTTTTGATAAGGAAAGAGCTGGGATCCAACATTTAGATGAAGTGGAAGTTTGCATTAATAGATTTTATAAATGTACCCAACAATATAGATGTGTGTGGAATATAAAATTCACCAGACATGCAAGAGATGTTTGAAAAAAGGATTAAATGTTCATTTTAGGTGAGTTTAAAGACGAAACTACCAAGAGAATGGCTGAAATTCACACTAGTTCCACAAAAGTCTGAGTTAAGATATTTATATGAAATCCTCGTATCATTAATGGTGGCAGACCCAGTAAAAAACAGCTCCAAGACATGAGTGCATCAGGAAATTTTGGTATTTTTAGTGCTGCACAAAAAAAGGAGAACATTTTCCTCAAGTTCCTTTACCTCAGAGGTGCCCACACTTTATATGATGGTTTGACATTTTCATATTTAAGTACCGAATTATTATAAAAAGCAGATTTTAAAGTGAATCAGGCAATTAATTTGAATTAGAATGATGAATTTAGATGACAACATGATGAAAAGTTATTTCTCCTTAACAGCTGGTTGAGTTGGATCTGTGTGTTTGTCGTCAAACAGAAGCGGTCCGTGTGCGTTCTGTCGGAGGTTCTTTTGGAGTGACTGACCGCGGGCCACTCAAGGAACTATAAGGGTTAGTCTAGTTAGGACACGCACGTGCAGTGATGTTTGTCTTTCTATTTTATTACTTTTTTTTTTTATAAACAACAATAAAAAAAAGTGTGAATAGAAAAAGAGTGAGAACAAAAATAACCAATTTATACTGACTTCATTAGAAAACCTGTAGAGAAGTATCACATACCCAAATAATAATAAAAAAAAAAATGAAAATGAGCAATGAGTAAAAAGATAAATACAGAAAAGCACATATACTCCAAAATTAAATCTATTGAAACTGTAGAGACTTCAATTTGTTTTCATTTTGGGTGTTTTATGATATTACCATATTCCATTAATTCAAACAAAATGTGTTCAAAATTTGTTTTGAAGTTTTATGAATATAAAATTTCCCCCAAAACACAAGTCGGTTTATAAAAATAAAATTTCAGTCCATGTAATAATTATAACAGTCCAAAATTATGTCTTTTTCTGAAAGTTTGAAATATAAATTTCAACATCAGTTCAGAATATATTTGCATATATAATACAAACAAATGAGAAACTGTAACAAGCAAGTACACGAATATATAGGGTACTTATAGTCCTTTGCTCATTGCTGTTTTTCTTTTTGTTTCCTTTATACAATAACAGTTTCAAGAAAAAATCTGGAGTCTTGAACTTTGTGTTAATTCTATATCTGTTTTAAAGGCTCAAAAAAAAACAAATCTCGCATTATTTTCTCTTGTGAGCCACAAAATATACATGAACTATCCACATCCAGAATATGTTTAACCATTTTTCTAAAATAAGATATATGTAATGTTTTAAATGACATGAGCATTCTGCATATCATACATATATTGACAGCATATATTTTAAATTTTTGGTTAATTTATTTGTTTTTGTATTTGCATTATTTATAAAGTTAGTTTCTTATTAACTCTAAACACAAGAAGCTTAGCCTCCGAAAAGCCAGAATTCCATTTACAAAGGTAAATATGTTGCACTAAATGAAAATGTGTAATAATGAAAAAACATTGACATGATGTGCTAAAAAGTGAACAATTTTCTTTTGATAAGCTGATTTGGAAGCACAAAAATAACACACATACTTGGAAGCATAATACTCTAATTTTATATTTATTCCTGAAAATATGTGTAGAATTTAATAGATATAATAATTTGCAGCTAAAATGTGAAGTAAAAAACCCAACTAGTATTTTCACACGCTGAATAAAATGATTTAATTTGAACAAATGCAGTAAAAACAACGGTTTCCTGTAATGTGCTTTCACTCATTCATGTCTGGACCTTTTGTTGGACCGTTCTATATTGCAGAGCTGAAACAGACCGCAGTGACTTTTGGTGTCAGGTACCAATAAATGCTATAATCCTTAATGTATTTTGCAAGCGTAGAAGATAAATTTAAGCTGAAAGCGTATGAAAGCTTCAACCATGTGAGGCCCGTGAATAAAAATAGTAAGGGGATTGTGTCAGACACACTTGGGGTTTATCTCAGAGCCAGCTGCTGTGTTCACTGTCTGACCTCATTGACCGCATGCTGATGGGAATCAGGCCGGGGTCCTCCAGCGGGCCGATGTGTGCTGCCGGCCCGGCTGCAGCTCCCCCACCCAACCACGGAGGTCTGTATGAATGGCTGCGTTTGAAAGAGCATTCTGAAAATCGTTTAGGGGCTGATAAAACTCTCCGTGTCTTGGATGGAGTCCATGTGAGCAGCCGAGAAAAGATCAGAGCAGCACTTTAAAGACTAACCTGTACAGGAGATATGGAAACTGTGAGTCACTCGCTACTGTTTGTTGCCATAGATACCTGTGTTTATCCTCCTTTGTAGGAACTTCATCTCGATGGTTTACAAGAGAGCAGGGCTTAGACATTTTTAATGGATTTTTTTTTTTCTGCGCTTAGTTGCTGTAATTTGGCAATTTAATTAGATGTGAGTGGGTTAAGAATAAATCCACATTAAATAGGAGAGAGAAAAACAAACACTATTAAAACCTGAGCTTCCTCGTCTTTGCCAAATGTGGTAAGCTGTGCGGTGCCAGACTTGCTGACGACCAGCCGGCCTCGCTAACCCATCCCCTGTCTGAGGCTGCTGAACGTGGCTTGTTAACGCTTGAGCTCCGGAGCGCTCATTTCCTGTTTTTGACCAGAAATGAAAGGGAAAACCTGGGGCATTTCAGAAAGGTGTTACATCTGATCCAACGGGATAATAAAATATTCTCCCAACTCAGCTGCAAAAGAAGGAAGTCACATTTTTTTTAAAAGTATTCTATGGATGATTGAGGTGTGATTGCAGATCGAACAGGGAATCAAAAATAAAAAAGGGGCTTGTGGGAGATTTGTCCCAGGTCACTCCTTCTCTGCATGGGGCTGTCTTAGGAAGGTTTTAAAAGCAGGTTCTGGTGCTGATGCTCCTCCTTCAACAACACTCCCACTTCTTCACAACTCACATACACACAGTCAAAAGCTTAAATTAGGCCGCTTTTTAACTTATTTCCCTTGAAGTCAGAACAGAAAAGTACCATCGGTTCTGACTCGAACAAGAAGAAAAACTGGGCTCAGCTGGAAGGACACGATGGATATGTGGAGGACCCTGCTTCTGACCTGGACGCTGCTCTTAAACCTATGCTTACACATAGAAGCACAAGCTTTGGGTGAGTTTCACAGGAGCTTTATTGATTGATATCTTACATTTTTTAAGATTATCTAATATTAGAAACTAAAGTGTGACAGGTATTTTACAAAAACATGAAAGAAAAACCATACAAAAGGCTGAAAATCTAAAACCATTAAGCTAGAAACTAATAAAAGGAATTATTTTCTAATAAATAAAATAATTTTCCTATTAATAGTTAAATAATTCAGCCTCTCCATTTGTGTTTATATCAGAAAAAGGAAAAAAAATAAACAGTTTTCACTGACATTAAGCCAGATTTGCTTGAATTTGCATTTTAATCAACAGGCTTCACACGTGGGAATAGTAAGAGCTCCTCCGAGTCCATTTCCAACCCTGCATCCCACTTTCTCCTGTCTCTGTGTCTGACACTCTCCTACAGCCACAATCCTATTTATCCAAGGTCAAACACGGAGCCTGCAGATGTCATGTAGAAATATTACTTTATTAGCTTCTTTCAAATAACACAAGGTGACTGATGGCAAAGTTTCCAAACACCCGTTAATCCGTACAATCTCTGCTAATAGGTGCCTGCTGTTCTACATAAAACAAGTCGAGGGTAATGGGATTTATAATCCGTCATTTTCCCCGTAAACAGCATGAATTTGCAGTGTTTAAAAAGAGTGGGAGCGATTTAAAGCAGTGCTTCAGACGGATTTTAGAGGCCTAAAACACCTATTGTGTTCTATAAGAGGCTATTGATCTATATTCACATCTGAAAAATGACCTGACTGATGGATGAGATTACAGGACTTTGAAACCTGCTCTTTAGGCTGATCAGAATTTAAACCTGGATTATCACTAATCCAGAGTTTTCTACAACAATGTCTCTAAAAAAATAATGTGAAAACAATTCAAAAAGGATTTTTTAGCATTAGGAATCAACGTCTAAATCTGCAAGTCCTCTAGAGTTTGTGTATTTAAAGTAATACTTTAGTTTCTACAACTGAGTTCAGTCGTTTTATCAGTTTTTGGTTTCTTCTTCCTGACTTTAACAGGGATGGGTGATTACTTGAGTCTCTCAAAATCCATTTTAAACAATAAAACAAAACAATTTCTTTATAATTCAAGAGTAAATGTGATTAGATAGAAGATGTATTCTACTGAAGTTCTTCTTTCCTCCACACATCTATTTATTTCAATGTATCTTCCTCTGTGACTGCAAATAATTTGAATAATTACGTCCACATAACTACATTTAAACATTGTTACACTTTAAAGCTGATAAATGTTGAAATCCTACCATACACTGAATAAAAAAAAGGTTTAATGTCTATATTCTGTTAACCGGAAAAGGAATTAAATAAAATGTTTGTTGTATCAACAGGAAAATAAATTGCTTACTACCCATCCTGCTGGTTCCAGAAGCTCCAGATGGTCATGGTTCTTCAGTTTGTACTTTTACTCATGAATGGTTGTCAGATGATGTCCTAACAGACACTTTTACTAAAGACCTGATTGTGGGGAGACGTATCCCCACAGTTGTTAGTAGAATGAGCTGGTCATTGCTGAAAGAGTATAAACTAGAGAGTGCACAATTCAAATATGACATAAAACATTTTTTTAATGGTTTGTTGGTGCAAAAACTAATATAAAACAATATAATTTTGATTCCAGACACATTGACTGTATACACAGACTTAAATTGTTCCCTTTCTTCAAATGCAGGACTAAATCTACAAACACACTGGATGTTTGGCGTGCATTCAAGAACAAGTTTAACACACATATAGCCTTGCTCATGGTGTTCACATTGGACAAGCAGGGAGGGGCTTCTTCTTTTATTTATTTATTTGTCTGGCTACTGTTTATAAGCACACGTCTGCCGCCTACAGTTGGAAGAGGGTTGATACAAAATGTCAAAGCAGCACAAATCTCATGAATCTTGTTCCAGGCTTTTTCTTTCACAGCTCTATTCCAAAATATCAAAGAGTTGGGTCGAATCTGAATTCTTCCTCTACCCCTCCAGTTTCTCCCTACCCCTCCTTTTGAAGGGGGGTTTGAAGGGAAAGGGATGTCGATTCATGTATTCCTCCGCCGTGTGGGTGTGCTCTGAAGCACAGAAGCTTAAATTTATCTTTAAGTGATGATTTTTTGTTTCAGCTTGACTTTTTAAAGTTATAAAACCGATGTTATGTATTTTCCGAGCTCTAATGTAGACGACCGGCGACGATTGATGACATCATCGAGTGTTAGTGACGTTTGAATTCGAAGACACTATTGTTTCATATCTCTGTGTTTAGAGGGCTGAATGTAGGGGTAGGGAGAAGCTGTAGGGAGGGGAAGAATTTGGATTCAGCCTTGGTGTCAATAAATTCCAATTTGGCACAAACTAGTATTAACTTCTCCCCGCGATCAACTTTCAAATGGTTAGCTTTTCTGTGAATTACCTGGTTTAACATGTTCACTAGTCACATACAGTATTTTGAATGTAGAGCCCAAAAAAGGTCATAAAATGTCATAGCTGCAAGAGTTTTGAAGCCCAAAATCCGCATTTCCATAGACTTTTTATTGGCTGCTTGACTGTGCTTTTCAGAGGGCGGTGTGAACCTAACCAACGCCTCCCTCCTTGACACTCAGCTTTAATGATCCACTCCAAGGAAAATGGTCTTTTTTGCGTTTTTAACATAATAGGGGACCTATATAAAAAATGTCACAATTAAAACTAATTTTTTGAGTATTTCTTAAATATAAGTGCGTTGGATCAGATAACCAAAAGCCTGGGGTAAATAACTACTGACTGGGCATGTCAAAGATTCTCTTGCCACTCTGCTTCTCTGCCTCCTTGCATGCATCAATTATCCTCGTCCGAGCTGGACGCCAATATTTTAGCCTCGCTAATGCTAGCTTGAGGCTATACGCTTGACAAAGCTCACGGCGATGGGTAAGGAAAGGGGGCGGGGTTGCTCCAAACCAAAAGTCCCGCCCACAAGCCACAATTGTATTTCTAATAAACCACTGCAGCTGGGCATAAAATATGCCTTAAAAATGACAAAACTTTATGATTTTGGCTCAAAACTGCAAAGTCATAATTAAATATCACTGAAAAACTAAAAAATATGGATGTAATGACACATTAAGAAATTGGATTGGGGGAGTTAAACCAACAAATTGTTCCTGAGTGCTACTGTGTCTGCAGCTCACCGCTCCCCCAGGATATGGATCAAATTTCACACACCTAGTGTGTGAAATTTATAGTGTTGGGTTTTCATTAGAAAAACTGAAAACAGGCGTCACGCTGAAGAACATACTGACTTCTTACAACGTTAGCAAAGACTTGGTCAATCCAAAAGAATAGAAACAAAATCTCAGCATGTAAAGTAATAGATCACATCAACGTCTGTTCCTTTCAAAATGTTGAGAACATCTGAAAAGCATTATTTACGGTAAAATTAGACACACTATTGTCAAACATAAAGAAAATAAATGTCAGTTTCTCGTACTCAACCCCTGAGGTGCATTTGTTAAGCATTAAAGGGAAGAATGTCGACCACTTGCCTACTTAACGCTAAACTAACCGTGGTAGATTTATCTGCTGGCATACAGGACAGGACAAGACCGGGGGTTGCTTCACAGCTTTTAGCTGAGGCAGTTTTATGAAGCTTGAAATCTGAAGTTAACCGGGAGGGGTTGAAGTGGGGCACTTTCTCATGGTGTCCTGTGTTAGACGCCAATGACCCGCTCTAAGTGTCCAGAGGACATGTGAATAATGAGACTCAGTTCAGATGTCTTCAAGGATAAAACACATTTAAAGTCCAAAGACACGTGAAAGTGAAGGCGAGCACGACACCAGGTACCAAATATGCAGACTGGAGAAAGAACGGGGAAGGATCTGCTCTGGGGAAGTCTTGAATAACCACAGCCAGTTTCTGGGAGCATTTGGGAACAATTTCCTGCTCCCTCACATCCGAGGGTCCTGCTGTCTGCTTTTGTGCTTCTTGTGTGTTCATAGTGTGGGCAGATGGCGGACTAAATTCCATGCACATCACCTTCTGACCTGCACAACTTTAAGTGACTTTGCTAAAGAGAGTCTACAATTATTCTCTTTTCAAAACAATTAAAACCCAAATGTTTATTTCCCACCATCCATAACTCCCCTGCTTCTCCTTATTTGTCTTTCATGTCTCTGTCAACAGTCTATGATCTTCTCACCTCGCCTGATTGCCTGCCGGACCTGCTGCAAGGGGGTCTGATTGAACAGGGGGTGAACGAAGCTTTCCTCCTGACCTCTTTTAAGTTGCAGCCCAAAAGCGGGACCACTGTGTTTAGTCTCTACAACCCCAGAGACAACAGCAAGTACTTCGAGTTCACAGTGATGGGGAAGCTAAACCGAGGTATGAGGACAAGAGAGCGGCTCAACCAAATAATGAATGTTTGTAGATTAGTTTAAAAGTGTAAATGCTGGGTTTATAACATCTTACTGTAATAACAAAAATATAAAATGATCTGGGGGGCTGGATTTAAACACCCAGCGGGCTGGATTCGGCAACCGGGCCTTGACTCTGACACATATTCTGTAAAGTGTCTCTAGGAGTAAATGTGTGAGAGTGTGATCCTGCAACAGACTGAAAACCTGTCCAGCTTGTATGCCGCCTTCAATCAACAGTACATGGACATGCTCTGATGACCTCGTGACCCCAAAAAGGGATTTTATTAGTTGCCCAGATCAGGAAAGAAAATAATCTTAAAGCATCGAGGCATCAGAGATATTTAACCCAACTCAAGTCTAAACTTGATACAATTTTTTAAGGCCTTAAATGAAGTTAAATTCCTTTTCACAGGGATGCATGGAGGTGTAGTGATTAGCACTCTAAATTCAAAGCGGGTAGGCCCAGATTTGAATCCCGTCTGGGTGTTTTCTGTGTGGAGTTGGCATGTTCCCCCTGTGTATGAGGCTTCCTTCCACAACCTTAAAACAAGGTTTTTGGGGTAATTGATGACTCTAAAACGCTCCTTAGGTAGATGTATTGGTGTGTGATTGTTTGTCTCTGAGTGGCCCGTGATGGACTGGCGAACAGTTCACAGTGAGGACAGGTTAGATGGATAGACGTTTGTTTTCTCTCGTCTTTGAAACAATGCAAACACTATGAGTTAAATTTTTGTTTTTATGTTTTAAAATATGGACATCTAGGTAGTTGGGTTCTTGTTATTTAAGTCTGATAAGTCCTTATCTCATCTGGAAGCTGTATTACGCTACCTCCGGACCGACAGACGGATGAGCTCTGTTACCTTCAACAACCTGGTGCTGGCCGACGGCCAGAAACACCGACTGTTGTTCCACCTGAAGGGGCTGCAGCAGCAGGGGCCAGGCGGGGTGGAGCTGCATCTGGACTGCCGGCTGGTCGAAACGGTCCGGGATCTCCCCGCTGCCTTCCAGGGTTTGCCCACAGGTTACGGTACAGTGCAGCTGAAGACGATGCAACCAAGGGAGCAGGTGACCTCAGGCCAAATGGCATTTCCATACAATCACTTTTTTTATTTCAATAAAGGCTCAGGAGGATGTTTACCAAAAGGCTTAACTGCTGATTTTTTTATTTTCTTACAGGAAAGCTTAGATGAGCTGAAGCTGGCAGTTGGGGATTCATTTGAGAGTGTTGCGTCATTACAAGACTGCCATTTCCAGCAAAGAGACTCTGTTCAAACTCTGGGTAAGGCTCTCTTCATGAAAATACTTGTTCAAAGGGATAGCCAGGACTTCCCTTCTGGCCACACAAAAACAACCATTACTGTCGAGTTCACGAGGTAACATCGACATCTGTTTCAGTTGAAGAAAATAACAGTCTGTTTCTCTTAGGGGTCAACACAAAGCAGCTGTCGAATCAAATGATGGAGTTAACAAAAGTGATAAACGAGTTGAAGGACGTCCTCATTCAGCAGGTAAATTCCTCCAAAAGTCAGGTTCACTTAAACTCCTGCTTCAGGATTCCTCACCTCCATACTTGAACCTATAAAACTAACTCACGTTTGACATTTCAGGTGAAAGAAACCTCCTTTCTCAGAAACACCATCTCAGAATGCCAGGCGTGTGGTAAGTGTCTGCACTCAGAAAATAAAAAGTGAAAGAATACAAATTAATTTCCACAAATATTTTCTGTTCTCTTAAGATCTGGGCGGCAGTGAAGTTGTGAAGCCAAAGTGTACCCCAGGCGTCTGCTTCCGTGACGACATGTGCATTGAAACAGCAAATGGTGTTGAGTGCGCCGCCTGTCCTGATGGATACACTGGAGACGGCTTCAACTGTGACGATGTAGACGAGGTAATGCCGCGTATTTATCTCAATACCTGTTTGTTAAACCATCAGGATCCTCACTGTATTCTTTGCAGCAGGTTTGAAGACCCACTCCAATGAAAAACGTGTTTTTAACACGTTCTTGTCGCATTTTCTTGTGATGGACGACACATATAAAAAATTTAAGATTAAAACTGCTTTTCTGAGTATTTCTTTATTCAAATCATGGATCAGGAGCAGATAAAAACCTAAAAAAAAGCTCAGGTTTGTGCAATGGGCGGGTCAATGTTTTCTAATGTTCCGCTCTAATTCGGATGCATTAATTGCAGACAAATAGATCCATGTATGTCTCAATTTTCTTCGTCTGGGCAGGCATTTGGCTCAAAACTGTTGTGAGGGTCTGTAAGCTAGCAGGAAAATGTGTAAACAAAGGAATGCTGGGACATCATTGTAGTGTTACTTTCACATAAACAGTCACGCCCAAAACCCAGAGTCGAATATCTGATCAATTCCAGCCACTCTGCAAATAATATGCCTTAAGTATGTAAAATGTATTTAATAAGTCTTTGAAAAAGTGAATAAACGACCACTGGAAGTGATTTTACGATAGATGAAAATATAGTTGGAGTGGTGGTTATAGTTAAAGTCCCCCATGACAGTTTTTTTATTCTAAAAACAAAGTTCCCAATAGTGTTCTAATTATGATTATGAAGTTTTCAACCAAAATACCGCAACCTAAATATCTCAAAAAGCCATTTTTCATGTTGATCTGAAGTCTAATTTTACAAAATCTCCTCTGAGGGGGCGTGGCTTTTTGGAGTTGAGCAGCCCCGCCCCTGATTCCTTCTCCCGTCTCTTTATGATATTGCTGCATCTCTTTAGCATTAATCTTCACCGTCAAGCAACATCGGTAATGTACAGCCGTATCGTTTTGAGCCGAATGTCAACTCAAACGAGGAAGTGAAGATCTTCATGGACTGAACTTTCATTGATTTACAATCCTTTGCCATCTTCTCTTCTCCGGCACCTGAGCTAGGTACGCTAGCCGGGTCAGATGAGGGGTTTAGTGCATGTGCAGCAGAGCTGTTGTGACGTAAAGAACGCTCATTAATTCAAACAGAGTCTCAGACAGTTTGATTGACAGCGACTTAAAAGGAGAAATACTCAGAAATGCAAAAACGAAAAGACCTGAAATGTTTGTGATAGTTTTCTCTGCACCTGAATCAATGTGCATCCTTCAGTGAATTTAATCTCCAAGTGGTTAAAAAATTGTCTAAATCTTGTTTTTTTTTTTCTTTCTTGGGTCAGATAGTGATGGTTGTACGTGGCGCAGTGGTTAGCACTTTCGCCTCATAGCTAATCTGGTTCAAATCCCAGTATGGTCCTTTCTGTGTGGAGTTTTCCTTCATAGTTTAATTAGTGACTCTAAATTATCCCTCTGGTGTGAATGTGTGGTCATATTTCTTTGTGTGGCCGGGCAAACTGTCCGGATTGTAACCTACATCGGTCCTTCAGTAGCTGCGATAAACTTCTTAAGCAGGTAAAGAAAAAGGATCATTTATAGATGTGTTATGTGAGATTGATTACAATCTGCTAACTGCTTAACATGCAATATACAGTCTCTAGCACATATTTTCATTTTTTGCAAATTCCAACTTTTGAGTTTTTCAAATCTTAGTTTAAGCACTACATAAGCTACAAACCCACAATACATGTTCTTATTCCACTACATGTACATTTTGACATAGGGTGGATCAGGATGACATTAGTACTAGGTTATAAAGAAAATGCATACATTTACTTAAGAGTACACTAAATGGAAATAATCAATAAAATAAAAGAAATCAGGATCAGAATGAGGATCAGAAACATGAGTAGACAGGTCAGGAGATAATGCTCAGTATGCAGGAAAGGTGGCACAAACAATACTGCACACTAAGGAACTGATAGTTCTTACGATAGAGAATTTGGGCCACTATAAAACAAAAATAAAAAAAGAAGAGATATATGAGATCTAACTCATGAAAATAGGTCAAAATTTTACAAAAATAAAGTCAAAAAATTCTATGAATAAGTCATAATTTTACAAGAATAAACTTAAACAGTTATACAAAATTCAACATTTTATGAGAATAAAATAAAAATTTTATGGTTGAAAAGGTTGCATTTTTACAAGGAAAAAGTCATGCTTTTAAAAAAAATAAAATGTTACATTTAACTTTTAAGTAAAAAGACAACTGCACCAAATAGCAGACATTTCTGAAAAATCATCTGGACATCACGGAATCTGATTGATTTTTTTTGTAAATGTACAACTTTCTTTTCATGAAAATACAACTTAATTAAAAAAAAAAACATGGCTTTCCTTGTAAAAATAATGACTTTTTAAATCATAAATTTGCGTCTTCATTTTCCTAAAGCTTTGGACTAATTTTACTTCTTTTTTCTCATATATTTATTATTTTTCTTTTATGTTGGCCATAATACTCCATTATGTGTTCCTGTACAAAACTTTCATGTGGTGCAAAAACATATTTTGAGTACAATTATTTGTGGTACTTCAAAGTTTTCCACCAAACATTTACTTATTTAACTTTAAATACACTTTTGTATCCTGAAAGAACGACCAAATCAGAAGAATAAACATAGTGCACTTTATATATTGTATTAGTGTAGTTTTTATAATAAACTTACATACTTGCACAGTTTTTTTGGCAACATTTTCTTTTTAAATATGAAAGAAGAGCACTAAGTTGATTCCCTCCCTCCTTCATTTTGATGATAAAAAAATGTTCTTACTTAGAGTTTTGTGTTTTTTCTGTTGTCCATTCTAAGATATTCTAAGCATAAGTAGTTACATTTAACATATATATCTCTGATCACACTGACCCCCATCAGCAGGATCCGTCCCACATGAGCAAAAATGTCATCCGATCTAAAAGCTCTCGAGCCAAAGCCCTCTGAGAAACGCACACATTTTTGCTGCTTCAGCAGAGCTCATGCCCTTCTCTTCTGCAGTGCCAGTTTAACCCTTGCTTCCCGGGAGTGAAGTGTGTGAACACGGCGCCGGGGTTCCGGTGTGACGCCTGTCCGCTCGGCTACATCGGCCTGCCGGTGGAGGGGGTGGGCATCGTGTTTGCTCAGACCAACAAACAGGTAAAGAAGTGGGTGAAGTATAAATGACTAAATATAGGTTCTCCTTTACAAATTCAACCATTTTACTGACTTACAAGATTTTCAAAATAAAATCCCTCAAGAAATTATTTCTTAAATTTTAGGAGCTTGTTTCTAAATTGTACTCACTCCCAAACCCTCCTACACACCGTTTGTGCATTTTACTTTTATAAAGTGCACAACCATATTTGTACTCACTAGTGTACACGACTGGTGAGTATAAATAATATAAAAAGCTGCAGACAGGGTTTCTAAACGATAACATTTAAGATAATCTTTTGGAATACACAAATCAAATGCAAATGTTTCAATAAAAATGGATAAAAAAACTGCTGCATCTCAAGATGACACTCAATTACAACAAAGCTTGTTGAGATTTATAGGCAAATTACTGAGAGCAGAATGGTCTAATGAGCCGTTCAGAAGTTCAGCGAAGAACACGTGTTTTAGAAGAGCAAGCACAGATTACCCCAGAGAGAAAACATCTAAAAGAGCTCACTTTCATATTTTTTCAATCAAGTTATAGCCTGCAGCAAATGTTATGCATTACAATAAAAACGTACTAGGTAGTTAAATATTTATAATGACCTACTGTATGAGGGCTGCACGGTGGCGCAAGTGGTTAGCGCTCTCGCCTCACAGCGAGAAGGCCCCGGTTCGAATCCCGGCTGGGACCTTTCTGTGTGGAGTTTGCATGTTCTCCCCGTGCATGCGTGGGTTCTCTCCGGGGACTCCGGCTTCCTCCCACTGTCCAAAAACATGCTTCGTAGGTTAATTGGTGACTCTAAATTGTCCCTAGGTGTGTATGTGAGAGTGAATGGGTGTGTGATTGAGGCCCTGCGACAGACTGGCGACCTGTCCAGGGTGTACCCCGCCTTCGCCCTTCAGTAGCCGGGATAGGCTCCGGCACCCCCGCGACCCCGAAAGGGACTAAGCGGTCAAGAAGATGGATGGATGGATGGATGGACCTACTGTATGGGTTAAAAACACTGTAACTGAGCGCACATGAGGGAACTCAATGTTCTAATGCAAAAAAGCAATAATAGTGATGTGTGGTTTTAATTTATTGTAGATGTGTGACGACGTTGATGAATGCAAAGGACCCAATAATGGAGGCTGTCCTGCAAATTCAAACTGTGAGAACTCCATGGTAAAACTCTTTTCATGGAAACGTTTAGCTGTTTATTTCCTCCTGCAAAGCACTTTCAAAGTCTGAATCCCCCCACAGGGCTCCTATCACTGCTCCTGTAAGACGGGTTTCATCGGAGACGCTGTGAAGGGCTGTAAGCCAGAGGTCAGCTGTGGAAACAGCCTGACCAACCCGTGTCATGCCAACGCCACATGTGTTCTGGAAAGAGACGGCTCCATTTCTTGTCAGGTGGGTTTCAACACGACTGAGGCGGTCTTATTTATTTTGTAATGTCCTTAAATGTTATGAACGTGAAGGACACAGATACAGGTAAAAAATCATTTAGTTAGGAGAGAATCAGTTGAAAACCTCAGATATACAAACAAGATTATGTTGGTAAAAAAGGTATTAATTCAATCAAATAGTAATACTCGGTTTCTGGTAAACTTTGTAAATTCTAGAAACCAAAACACAATTCTAAAAAACGAAAAAGTTGAACAAAATAAAAATGAAAAATTTTGGAAAACAAAAGTAGTATCCACATATTTATAAAAGTTTTATGATTAGTAGAGCAAATTCAGTTTTGGGTCATTTTAAAGAACTTTCAATTAAAGTGATGGACAAACGTCGTCATCCTGTCAGTGATGTCCCACAGTCCCTACATTTTCTTCTTTTGTTGCTTTTTTTTAACGTTTCTTTTTTTTCTGGAAATTATCTTTTTTTACAAAAATGTTTAGTTTTTGTTGTTGCTTTAAAAAAAAAACGGAAAAGGTAGATTCTATGGTATATTGCTGATTGGATGTTAATGTTTGTTTATCATTTCAACTGAAAACTAGTGCTGTCATGTGATCCTTTTTTTGTGGCATTAATTAATTGTGACTTAAGCTAATTAACCCATTTTAATTGCAAATATTTTTAACTTAATTGCTGTACAAAGCCTAATTTTGCTATGTTTTCTTTAATTTTGTGACACTGTGTCACAGTTAAAGATCAAAATATTACTAAAAAAGTTGTTTTATGAGGTGATTTTTTTTAATCCCAGACTTCCAATTCATTATTTAGACTTTGCTTCTTTAAAAAAAACAAACTTTTGCTTCATCATCTGAACAAAAACATGCAGAAAGAGGCAAATTTTCCGTCCAAAATGATGCATTTAGAAAAACGCATTTAGAAAATGTCAAAAATCCAATCAGTGATGTCCCATAGTACCTATTCTGGTTTTTCCTGTGTTTTTTTTTCTTCATAATATCTAATTTTAATATTTAGAAATTACTTTTTTTTTTAAGTTTTCATTTTTATTTCCTCTCATTTTTTATTTATTTTCATATAGCTGTCTCATTATTTGTTTTGCCTTTTTAACTGTCAATGTCATGTTGCCACAAAGTTAGTTGAATCGCTTATGTATGGGTTCGCTGAGCAAGTATTGAGATGCAAAAGGAAAAGATTCACAACCAAATTAATTATGTATTCGATGTGTTCCGTTTGTCATTGACAGTGTGGAATCGGTTGGGCTGGAAATGGATATTTGTGCGGGAAGGACACAGATATCGACGGGTATCCAGATGAGAAACTCAAATGTAAAGATGCGCACTGCAGAAAGGTGAGCAAACTGGAAATGTGTCCAAACTGTGATGGACGGGAACTTCTAAAATACTAACCTCATCTCTGCAGGATAATTGCATGTACGTTCCAAACTCTGGTCAAGAGGACGCGGACAGGGATGGCCAAGGAGACGCCTGCGACGAGGATGCAGATGGGGACAGTATTCTGAACGAACAGGTTGGTGGAAAGGTTTCTATTTAAGGCCTGAAAACACACAAAGGACACACGTAAATCCTTCTCTTTATTGATTTTATCTGTAAAATGATGCTGGAGGAAAAAGGACACGCTTGCAGACATGCCTGCTCACAGGGACACACTTGAGCTTTGGTGAATTAATAAATACAGTTAAAAAAGCAATGCCTATAAAAAAAATGTGGCACTTTATCAACTGCTTAAATGGCTTTAAAAAGCCCCATTAACCTGCACGACATTTCAAAGTCAAAACTGCAAAATACCATTAAAAAAAGCAGTATTTAAAATTTATCTTATGGACAAAGGGCGATAAACGTGCATTTAAAACAAGAAAAAAGTTTCCCTTTTTGCAGCAAAAGGGGCACCAAAACAAAAAAAGAATGCAAAATTCTGAGAAAAGATAATGCATTTGTCCACAAAATGTGGAAATAAATATTGAAAAAACAAAAATATAAAACTGTACAACATGTATTTAAAGTGAATACATGTTTACATTTTTTTAGATCGTGTTAAATCAAAATTCTTTATAAATTTATACACCAATCTATCTATTACTGCCTTTTTTTGCTAGAAATTAAAAATCTATTTATAAATTCAAAATCCCACCCTGATCATCTTTTGATCTATTTTCAAAGCATTCCCAAAGATCTTTTATTGATGATTATATTGTTTTTAGCCTAAATTTAACAATAAAAACTATCCCATTTTAGGACATAGTTTCTGCAGCGTGGCGAGAGTCATGAGAAATTCACCTCTGAGTTGTGGGCGGGACCATTGGTACAGAGTGGGACTGCCTCCATTTCCCATCATTCATCTGTTTACACTAGCTTACATCCTCTCACGTCCCAAACTTAACATTAGCGGTGCAGCAAAAATGGATTACAATATTGGAGTTATCCTGCCGTACGGTTTTAGGCAAAGACAAGGAAGACAAAGACGTTCATGGATCTAGTCAGCCAGGTGGATGCATCAGAAACACAATTTTTATTTGGATATGTCTTCAAATAAACACTAAAAATGTGTGTGTGGGGGTTCTGTCTTAGGACAACTGCTGGTTAAAGCCCAATCTGGACCAGAAAAACAGCGACAACGACAGCCACGGCGACGCTTGTGACAACTGTCGCCTGGCCAAGAACCCTGACCAAAGGGACACTGACGGCGATGGCAGAGGTGACGCCTGCGATGACGACATGGACGGAGACGGTATGGAGAAACATCAGCAACGCTCACACTCTACTTATATAACCAGCATCCCCGAAGGGGCTCAATGTGTGATCTGTTTCCTCCTCACTTATTTAATTTCTCCCCTCCTCTAAATCATGCCATCCTCACTCAGGTGAGCTCAGCAGTTATCTGCACACTTCTCCGAGTCTGGATTCTCTAATGTACCAGGATTAGTAGAGATGCTTCAGCTGAGGCAGAACAGCATTTGGAAAAAGTCAAAGCCCTCAGCAGTCTGACCGCAGAGCAAACACAAGCTTTGATCATTCACCGGTATTATTAAAGCTCCAAAAACACCCACAGGACAGAAGATAGGTCCTCTTCCACCACTGCTGTTTGTGCTGCTTGACCTTTGTGAGATCTGTAATACCATCATAAAATACCACCGCAGCAGTTTCCTCACACAGCAATGCAACAGTGCCCCCCAGTGGTGAAACCAAAAGGTTGAAGCTGGTGGTGTACGTTTTAACATAAATGCTGCATCTGATTGATTGATTGATTGCTTTCAGGGATAGATTGTGAAAAATACTGGACGAAATACACACATTTTTTCAAACCCAATACAGAAATAATGATTTTTTTCACCTATTTTCTAAAAAAAAAGTAACAAATAAAAACAAAAATGTCACATTTGATTCATTAGATATAATAAATATTAACAAAAGTCAAGTAGAGTTTGATTACTTGAAAACGACTTAGAAAAGTGAATTTATATAATCCCATCCCTACTTACTTAATTACCTCATTTTAGATAGTTATGTAATCCGATTCTGATCAGATCAAATACTATATACATATTTAATTGTTTAAACAGTAACATCAATCACACATCATGCAACAAATAGGTAACTATAAATGTTCTAATTTTAAAGGTTCAAAAGTGTTTCTTTTTAAAAGGCTAAAAACTTTCAGTTTAGGAAAATAAATTATTAAAAATACAATATCTAGCTTTACCTCATTAGAAAACCACCATAAACAATCAGTACGAACTATAAAACTCTATTTTTTATTCATTTTACCTGCTAAAACTTCATATTTGATTGTATTTAAGAAGATATTTTTCAAAATGGTGGAAGAATTTCAGTAAATAAACCAAAAACAAAATCTTAAAAACTTAAGAATAAAAGTCATCCTGAGCATCAAAATCTGATTAATAACAACTAAACTATAAAGTGGGATTATATCAACTTTTAAAACTATTTCAAAGATTACAAAAATGTAAAATAATCTTCATTCTGTTTATTTGTTGTCATGTAAATACAGATTTTTATGATTTTTTCCTTATGAAATAAAGCATAAAAAAGTGTTAAAAAATGATACATTTTTATCATTATCATAACTGATTTTTTGTAGTATATATAACTAAATAAGTGAGAAACAAAAAAAAAGGGTTAAAGGACATGAATTATCTCTTCTGGCTGATCGGCTTGGCAGGTCTGAAGAACTTCCTGGATAACTGCCAGCGCGTCCAGAACAGAGACCAGCTGGACCGGGATGGAGACGGAGTGGGAGATGCGTGCGACAGCTGTCCCGACATCCCCAACCCAAACCAGGTCACTCCGAGTCAGATGGAAACTTCTCAGCAGAGAATAAACTAGAATAAATCTTATTGCTTAGTTTTCCATGAGTGTTCCTTCACTACATTTAGTTTAATAAAAAAAAACAAAAATTTACTTTTTAGATTAAGGCTCATAAACAAGATATTATTTAAACATATTTTACTCATACATGTAAATATGTTATAAGAACAGTATTTCATGAAAGTGAATTGTAAAATATGATGAATTTCGTCATTATTTATGTTGTTAAAGTCTATTTTTGGTGTTCTTTCTTCAGTCGGATGTTGACAGTGATCTGGTTGGAGACTCCTGCGACACAAACCAGGACAGGTATCATCACTGTCAGACACACGAGTCAGTAGAACTTTTCCACATTAGTCTCACATCACTGCATCTCCTTTTTCCTCTGTAGTGATGGAGACGGTCACCAGGATACCAAGGACAACTGCCCCTACGTGATCAACAGCTCTCAGCTGGACTCTGACAAAGACGGGCTGGGAGACGAGTGCGACGATGATGACGACAACGACGGGATCCCAGATATTTTACCACCGGGACCGGACAACTGTCGGCTGGTGCCGAACCCTGACCAGATGGATGACAACGGTGAGTGTCAACATGTGACGCTCGATCCTTCACATCCCAGCCCTGACAGCCTCTGACTGACAAGGATATGGATTTTTTTAAACTTCAGTCTTCTCACAGATTACCGCTCCAGTGACCTTGAGCAAAGCGGCAATTATATGAGAGTAAAAAGCACCATTTTTTTGTGCTTCAGTACGCTTGACAATGAGCTGCTGTGACATTGTTGTGTTAAATGGCTCATAAAGCACAAAGCAATCGAGGCTGAATTTAGATCAAAAACAAGTTTGTCTGCAAAATTCATCGCATAGTTAAGATCCAGCAATGAATAAACACACAAACAGCTCTAATTTATGTAGCAAATGCTGCTTTTTAATGCAAATTAAATGATTCAGAAAGCAGTTGTACACTGAGAAATATGTTTATGATAATTTTGTGCATCACAATCACAGTAGTTTTGAAAATCCTCAATCACTGTGTCGTTTTAAAGCTATTCAAGTCAAAGTTATGTACTGCTATGGCGTTTATTTATATACTATTGTATTTGAACACACAAACGTTCTATTAATTAGACATGGGGTTGGCAACTTTCAACCCTTATAGAGCCATGCAGGTCGATTTCTTACTGACTACAATCCAGAAGGAGCCACAAAGTCCTTTAAGAAAAATAGGATGTTAATTTATTTTTAAGCTACAGCAGCTATTATGATAAACATTTTATGATAAACATCCTTTTATTTAGTATAACTTAAACACAAATATAAAGAAAAAATAGGTATTTTTTTTTTAAAAAAGAAACAGTTTATAACTTTTGTCAGAGGTTTGCATGACATCCTTTCAAAATAAAAGACACCCTGTACCATTTTCGATTATCATAATGCAGTAAATGTATGTAGTGTCATGTCAGCAGTAAAGAAAATAGAATTTTTTTTTTTTTAATATCGTTGGTGCATCTCAGCCAGAAATTCACAAATCAGACCAAAAATGTATTATAAAATCCTTTAATTTTTTCAACAATAGGAAACTTTCCTTTAATTCTGATGTTCCTTAAGTATGAATTTCCAGCTGATTTTTTGGTGGTGAAAGGCTCTGAAAAATCTGTCAAAAATGTTTTAGTGCTGCAATTTAGAATAGAAAATAATTTCATTTTTTCTATAACCACGAGAGCCACAATGGAGGGGTCAAAGAACCACATGTGGCTCCGGAGCCACAGGTTGCAGACCCCTGAATTAGACCAATACAGGCAAATGGATAAAACAAAAAACAAAAAAGCATTAAATCATCTTAATATTGTGTCTTAAAATATCTAACTGATAACCAACTCCGTCTAATTAGGTTGCAGTTAAGCTTCTTCTGTCTTATCCTCAGACGACGGCGTTGGCGACGTGTGCGAGTCCGACTTTGACCAGGACAAGGTGATCGACAGGATTGACATCTGTCCCGAGAACGCCGAGGTCACCCTGACCGACTTCAGGGCGTATCAGACGGTGGTGCTGGATCCCGAAGGCGACGCTCAGATCGATCCTAACTGGGTTGTTCTGAACCAGGTGGGCTGCGTCTCCAACAGAGGGTGTAGTAAGTGGATTATGAAAGGACTGACTTGTGGGGGTGAGGCTGAACAAAAACAAAACTGTGACATAACTCAAAAGCTTTCCTATATTAGCAATTAAAAAAATGTCTTCTATGGTTGTTTTTATCTTAAACTCTTTTCCCCAAAGCTGCTGCTTTGTTCACTTTCTGGTAAGTGAACAAAAATGGGATTAAAAGGAGCAGACATGTTTCTCTAAATTAGAATAGAGTTTAATGGCATAATTCTGCAGGCTTCTAAAACTAAAGGTGTAAATCCTCTTCAACTTTTTAGGATTTTTTTAATGTTATAAAGTTGAAATCTTGGTCTTTAGCAGACATTTTTTTATTACTCAGCTATGTTAAGGTCTCACCATATTTATTTTAAAGTCTGGATTTTTTAATTTAAAGTAAATCTTACCTAAAATGAGCCAGAATTTGTTTCCCCTGATAATCCAGAACAAATTTTCTGTTCTGAACACACCCTCGTGGACCTGAGTCCAGGATCAGGAACTGCCCTCTGACCCATCTTTCTAGGTGGCCTCAGTTCACTCCCAGTCAGACTGAGCTTTGGTTCGCTCCGTTTCCTCAGTCTGAACAGACTCCATGCTCTGAGCGAAATAATTGGACCAAAATGGCCACCGTAGCCGGGTATTAAAGGATGTAAACTGAGTAGGAAAAGCCACGTTGAGCAATGATGAGACAAAACAACTCATTGAAATGTGGTAGGATGAAGGCTGGTCCATTAAAACAACTTTTACACATCACTTCTCACACTGTTCTCCCAACAATCTAGGAGTCATAAACAGTGTACCTTCATAGCCATCGTCTCCTTAGTAACCACCTTATGCTTAAATTAGTGGTAAAGTGTTATATCTCACATTGATACAATTCAAAATTGGTCAGCGACATAAAAAGTTTGAATAAGTGAACTATCCTGACAAGGATTGCAAAGCTTAGGACTTCCATTAAACTTTTTCTCGTTGTTTTGACCCGCCCTCGTAATTCTTGGCCAGTTATTGCAGAGATCTTAAGTCACGTGATTTTGTTTACAAGCTTTGGTTTGAAACAGAAATCTCCAGTAAACATCAGTCTGAATACAGACTAAATGCAAGGTTGAGGGCTCAATCCGGACCAACTTAAGCAGACTCGACACAGACCGATGGACTTTTCCAGTCTGAATATACCCTAAGAGTAGATTCTTATCCAGAATAGCAGCAAGATGCATTTTAGCCCACTTTGTTCAACTTTAGATCTTAAACATTTATTTTCCTGCTCTCTGGTTTTTCAAACAGGGAATGGAGATTGTTCAGACCATGAACAGTGACCCCGGACTTGCTGTTGGTAAAAAAGCCTTTTTTCCCGTTGAGTCAGTGAAATGCAGGGTTCTTGGTGCAAATATCTAACTGAGCTGGCTCTGTTTTTTGGTTTCAGGGTATACAGCTTTCAGTGGAGTCGACTTTGAAGGGACGTTTCACGTGAACACCGTCACCGATGATGACTATGCAGGCTTCATCTTTGGCTACCAGGACTCTTCCTCCTTCTACGTGGTGATGTGGAAGCAGACAGAGCAAACCTATTGGCAGGCAACTCCCTTCAGAGCAGTGGCTGAGCCCGGCATTCAGCTTAAGGTGACAGATTAAATTCTTTTTCCTTTTTCCTGCACATTATGTGTCTGCTTTTCCTCATCACTTCTCACTGGGTTCTCTCCTCGTTAGGCCGTGAAATCCAAAACAGGCCCCGGAGAGCACTTGAGGAACTCCCTGTGGCACACAGGAGACACCAACCATCAGGTCCGTCTGCTGTGGAAGGATCCCCGGAATGTGGGCTGGAAGGACAAGGTTTCCTACCGCTGGTATCTGCAGCACCGCCCACAAGTTGGATACATTAGGTATGACCAGATAATTTATTTTTCAGATTTGCAAAGCAGAGGACATAATAATTCTGTTGTTTTGGCCAGAGCTCGGTTTTATGAGGGAACAGAGCTGGTTGCAGACTCCGGCGTGACTATTGACACAACCATGAGAGGAGGACGACTTGGTGTGTTCTGTTTCTCTCAAGAAAACATAATCTGGTCAAACCTGAAGTATCGCTGCAACGGTAAGAGAACACAACAACCATTTCATTACACTCACCAGGACAGTCCAGCAGGATCTGTTGATATGGTAGAGATTTGGTTTCTACTTTAAATTGACAAAATCACTCAGATATGTCAGTAAGTTGCCTTCTGCTTGTTTGGTGGTGGTAGTTTCTGAAACTGAGTATTGACCATTGACTTCATAACAGAACTGGGATGAGTGAGTGTGACATCCCCCACTGGAGATCGCTTACTTCTGGCTCCAACCATTCAGTTTTTCACAATACAGACGCCACCATCTTGGGACCAGACTACGTCAGTAAGCAGTGATTGGTCTGAATAAATGTTTCTGTGGCAACCACTCTCTCCAATCAGGGGTGAACTTGTTGGAAGTCCACAACCCTACTCCTTGAAAGTGGGCTCAGGAGAATCTGGAGAGAGAGCAAGCGCTGCGAATAGCTCCGACATACTTCCAATGGTTCACATGACTCACGTCTCATGAGCTGCAACTCAAGTCTTGTGGGTCGCACTCAAGTCTTGCGAGTCGCTACTCAAGTCTTCTGGGTCACAAATCAAGTCTCATGGGTTGCAACACAAGTCTCATGAATCCCAATTCAAGTCTTGTGGATCACAACCCAAGTCTTGTGAATCGTAACTCAAGTCTCGTGGATCACAATTCAACTCTCATGAGTCGCAACTCCAGTCTCATGGGTCACAACTCAAGAGTCGTGAGCTGTGACTCAAGTCTTGTGGGTTGCAACTCAAATCTCGTGGATTGCAACTCAAGTGTCATGAGCTGCGACTCAAGTCTCATGGATTGCACGTCAAGTCTTGTGAGCTGCGACTCAAGTCTTGTGGGTTGCAACTCAAATCTCATGGGTTGAAACTCAAGTCTCGTGGTTCACATCTCAAGTCTTGTGAATCACAACTCAAGTCTTGTGAATCGCAACTCAAGTCTCGTGAATCGCAACTCAAGTCTCATGAATCGCAACTCAAGTCTCGTGAATCGCAACTCAAGTCTCATGAATCGCAACTCAAGTCTCGTGGGTCACCACTCAAATCTCGTGGGTCGCAACTCAAGTGTCATGAGCTGCGACTCAAGTCTCATTGATTGCACCTGAAGTCTTGTGAGCTGCAACTCAAGTCTTGTGGGTCGCATCTCAAGTCTTGTGAATCACAACTCAAGTCTTGTGAATCACAACTCATGTCTCATGAATCGCAATTCAAGTCTCATGAATCGCAACTCAAGTCTCCTGAATCGCAACTCAAGTCTTGTGAATCGCAACTCAAGTCTCATGAATCGCAATTCAAGTCTCGTGAATCCCAACTCAAGTCTTGTGAATCGCAACTCCAGTCTCGTGAATCACAACTCAAGTCTCATGAATCGCAATTCAAGTCTCGTGAATCCCAACTCAAGTCTTGTGAATCGCAAATCAAGTCTCGTAAATCGCAACTCAAGTTTCATGGGTCACAACTTAAGTCTCATAAGCCACAACTCAAATCTCGTGGGTTGTAACTCAAGTCTCATGGAAATTCTGTCAGTTAAATGTTTCGAATGTTTAACGTGACCACATTCTTCTATTGAGGGATCTGATTGGCCAGTTTATAACTTGAATAATTTGCACCACAGAAAAAAAATATCACATAAGAACATGTTGATAAAAATGATCAGAGCAAGAATGGTTATCCTGACAAATATAATGACTGAGTAATAGCTGTTTATTTCTCAATAGAAGTCTGTGGGATTTTAGCTTCTTCAGACCAGCCAGTACTTCCTGTTTGAAACACTAGGGGGAGGGGTCACTAGGTCCAATTCTCAAATACAGTCAGTAGGAATGACCATTAGGAAAAAGAAATGTAAAAATTTTGAAAAATGGCGCTAGTCCTTTGACGCTAATAAATTAAGACATTTTCACCTTTGCACTCAAAACACATTAATCTAATTTCCACTGAGCGGTCCGGTACCGGACTGTGACCATACCGGACCGGACCGCTCAGTGGAAATAAGGATATTGAGTCTTTACAACACTCATTTTCAGATTTCTCACATGATATGCTTTTTTTTATTCACTTCGCATTAGTTGTTTCATTAACTCTGGTTTAATTTCACTGTTTGGACTGTCACTTTGTATTCACACTGAAGTGAACTGCACCAGGGTTCATTTGCAAGTAAAGAGACCCTTGTAAGACGGCCCAAAGGTAATTGGTAGGTCCACTCAAAATTCAGTTAAGGTTTCACACTAGTCAAAGACATGGGTTATTTGTGCACCTCTGGTACAAATCAAGCAGCTCACTGTAAAATCATTCCTACTTTGAAGCCCCAACTTGACAGTTTTGGTCTGTTCCACAGACACGATCCCCGAGGACTTTCAGGAGTTCCGAGCTCAGCATACTGTGGACCCGATTTAAAGTCTAAACTGACCATTGGATCTCCAAAGAATTCATCTCAGTGTGTGTGTGTAACATTTGTGTGCAAAATGTGTATTGATGTGTCCAGTTTCCATACATTCATGACCACAATCCTTGTTCTGTATCTGCATACTTTTGTGTGCTTTATGTAAAATCTATTTTTTTCCATTTAATCAAAAAGACTAAAAATAAAATGAGTATCTGATAAACTCATCGTAAAGGAACCAGTTCAGAAAAATGTGAAAATAGTCTGCGTTGTTATCAAGGGTGGTTAGTTTACTCAGTAAAATTAGCTTTTGGTCAAATCTTAGAAAAGCCTCTCTTCACAATGTAACTTTTGAGTAAGTGTACAATAATAAACCATGACTTGTAT
Organism: Oryzias melastigma; assembly: GCF_002922805.2. Classification (NCBI taxonomy): domain Eukaryota; kingdom Metazoa; phylum Chordata; class Actinopteri; order Beloniformes; family Adrianichthyidae; genus Oryzias; species Oryzias melastigma. Next base: position 8,446,750 of record NC_050523.1, read on the forward strand.
TGGGCTACTGTGGGTTAAATTCTTCAAATTACCTTTTTTGGCATGCTTTATTTTTTAGATTTACCCTAAATATCAGTCCTATTGTTGCTAAAATGCTGTAAACAAGGTGAATGTTTCTTTTTGATCATATTAAAATTGTATTTTAATATTTTTTAAAATGCTTTCTTCAACGTTTTTATTGCTTGGATGCTTGAATTTCTGTTGGACCTGGAACAAAATCAGAAATAATAAACCATAATTTGTAAAAAATAAAATAAAATAAAATAATAAAAAATATGGCTATGGTTGCTTTTTTTATTTAGTTTTTATTAAACTATTTCATGTGGCGCCTAAAGAAAATGCAAGTTGTGAAATGAATAGATTTAAAACTTTAAATTGTCTGTTTCTTTTTCAGTTTTGAATAAAACTTGGACAACTTTTACTTCTACTTGAGTAAAAATATTTCAAAGCAACACAACTCTTAATCATGTCCAAGTTTTGGTAAACTCTAACCCCCGTGGATGTAAACTGTTGTTTATTGACGACAGCATTTTTGGAGATTAAAGCCGGTTAAGCTCGTGACTTAAACAGTAAAGTACCTGTCATGCCAAATTTAGTTCTTTATCTTGTTGTTTTTCTTTAAATAATGCACCAAAAAGTTTTTTTTATTTAAACTACTGCCCCCCAAAGACAGCTGGAATTAGAGAAGCTCTCATCTTTTTTTCTATTTTCAGATTTAAAATATTTTGTGCCCAAATACTTTAATACAATGCCATTTTTTTGGAATAGTGACCAGAACAGATGCAAAAAATATTGATAATACGGTAAAAGTAACAACAGATATACTAAAGCTGATGACAGTATTATTAAATAATCAGAAACTATAACAAATCTAATGTTTAAACTAAAGCTTTCTGCACATAAATCATCACATTCATGATTGTAGTGCAAATTGCAGCAGTTGCAGCGCTTTGTTTTCCAGCAGTCGTGGAACAAAAGCTTCTCTTTTGCTTCATCCGGAAATTCCTTCCCCGCTAAGAGCATTGTCAGCCCTGCTTAGCTGCTGCGCGGGGAGACTTTGGTCTCAGGTCCATTCAGTCAAGAGGAGTGGAAGTTCTTCTAAGTATGTTGTTCAAAAGACTTGAAATCTATATTCAGCATGGAGACAGGTAAGAAGAGAAATCAAGGCTGAGCTTTTCTTTTTTTGTCTAAACTGAATTAATTATTGATGCAATTTAGTTTATTGCATTTTATTTTCTAATTAACATCAACTAAGATTTTTTTTTTCTGTTTAAAAGGAAAATTCACTGCAAAAGGGCCCATGAGAAATAAGTAAAAAAGTCAACCTTATTTATTTTTCTATAAGAAAATAAATCATAATCATTGAAAAACATATTTTCTTAATTAAAAATCTTCTTAATAAGATTATTTTTCTTGCAAGACAGAAAATATACTTTTTTTCAAGCAAGAGTGTTTTTACTTTCTTAGGCGTTTGAGGGGTTTATTTAATTTTTATGAGGTTTATTTTAGTTATTTTTCTGATTCGGTCAGTTACTGTGTTGGAAAAATATTCAAAGTCTTAATTAATATTAAAACTATAAACATCTTAAACTGCTATTTTAACACTGAAAAAATGTTTAATAAAAAATAGGTAAGTAATAAAAAAAGCACCACTAAAAACTGACTCCTTTCCTCCACTGAGAGAACACAGTCCTCTGTTAACAGCTCTCTGGTCTGTTGATGAAACTTGAAGGAGAAAAAAAGTGAAAATGTTAAAACAAAGAGAAGAAAGACGCTGCGAGTCGACATGAAGGATCAAATGTTTTCTGCTCTCTGAACAGCGAAAACACGCCCAAGCTTTCCTGCAGAGACGCAGGATGTCACAGAGGGACGCTGTTTTTAGAAATCTTTGATCACTCCTCCGAACACAAACATATAAAGACACAAAGATAGACTTTATGCAGTTGTGTGCAGGTGACACTTTCTGGTGTCACTCTCGACTGAGGGAATAAAATCATTATTTTGTTTGTTTGACCTGTTTTCAAACCATGAAAAGCAACAAAAAGAAGTAGATACCTGTTTGAATAGTATCACACAGGCAAGACGCCCCTATATCTAACCATTCCATGGAGCAGCAGAATATGGGACCTATAGGTCGATATGAATGAACGAATGAAATGGTTTATTGCAAAAAATCAGGTAATAAAACACAAAATAACATATCACATGATAAATCACAAGTATATCTAATATACACAAAAGCAGAACTTGAATCCTAATGAACCATGAATGCGTCACATCTCAACAACCTTAAGAGCGAGATAAAGAAGAAAATGCTCCAATGACAACACTTTTTTACAATACAGTATTTATGTGGTACCTATGAGGTACCTACTGTGTATCTACATGGTATTTACGCAGATATTTAAATGGCACTTAGGTAGTTCCTACATGCCGCTCAGGTATTATCTACTGGGTTTTCATGGTACTGACGTGGTAAGCTACTATGTCTCTCTTGGTGGTCGGTATTTATGTTCCTACTTTTTGTGGCTCACTTTAGACTACTTTGAATTTATGTGGTTAGTTTAAATATGCTATTGGTACCTACCAAGTATAAGAGGAGAGTAGGTAAACTAAAAGTAAATTTTGAGTACCTTGAATTTATGTGCTAAGTTTGTGGGTTTTATGATACTCAACAAGTGTAAGAAGAGAGTAGTGACACCGAAAGTACCTTTTAAGGTACTTTGAATTTATGTGGTAGGTTTATGTGTGTTTGATGGTACTTACCAACTTGTATATTTGTATTTTTAGATTCTTATGCTTATTTTGTATTTTTGTACTTTTAAATTCTTATGTTTGTATTTTTAAATTCTTATTTTATTTCCATTTTGTATAAAGTGTAAGAGGAGAGTAGGTACAAAGAAAGTACCTTTTGAGTACTTTGAATTTATGTGGTAAGTTTAATTGTGTTTGATGGTACTTACCAATTATAAGAAGATAGTAGGTACACAGAAAGTACCTTTTGAGAACCTTTAATTTGTGTGGTAAGTTTATGTGTGTTTAACTGTACTTAAATGCAAGAACAGTAGATACACAGAAAGTACCTTTTGAGTACCTTGAATTACCTACGTGGTATTTGCGTTGTACCTATGAGGTAAAGGGGGCAGAAATAGTATGTTTTATTTCTTCCTGTTCCTTTTTTACTGTCTCAAGATAAAAAACAATTTTGCTTGTTTTAATGTTTTACATTTTAATAAATAAAGTCAAATTCCTGTAAATCTCACAAATTTATTTTTAATTCACAAAAGAAAAAATACAAGAAAGTTGCAGCGTGAGATTACACTAGAATATTATATATATATATATATATATATATATATATATATATATATATTTAAAGTATCTCATCTTTGTTTAACCACAGCTTGCCCTAAGTAAATAAACCATCTAGGTGGAAGCTTTTTTTTCCTGATTTAAATGAAACACTAACAAACAAATATGGCTGCTGAAGTCTCTGTGAAAAAAAAGAAACAAATAATTGAAATTTATAACCCAGAACCGTTTTCTGCCTCACTCCATCTAAATGGGCTTCACGGCGTCCCGAGGAGGAAGTCACATGTCTGAATCCCGTCCACACATGGCTTCTTATTTGCATGACGGAGCTTTAATCTGCAGCTGCAGATGGCCCAGATGGTGATTTTCTGAGTGTGATTTCCATCACTGTTCCATGCCTGCTCTTCAGAGCTGTGGTGCTTGGAGGAATCCAGCGTTGTTTTTGTTGCAGAGGTTTCTTCTGATGGGATGATTTTCCATAGAAAATGATGAGATTTTAACTTGGGGAAATATTCTGGAATTGTTTCCTCATTTAGAGGCATTCCGATCACACATAAGACCGCCAAACTTTTCTAAACGTAGCTCTAAAGAAGCCCCTTGAAACCATTACTCGTGTCAATACTATATCCTGGACAAAAATATGAATATTTAGTCATAATTACCGGAGAACAGGGGAGAATGAGTGATTTTCCTCATGCAGGTGTTTATTGCCATGAGGATGAACGGCGCGACTCCCCCTGGTGGTGGGTGAAGTCATAACCAATCGATCCCAGAACATTCACCGACATTTCAGTCAATTAGCAATATCACAAAAAAATATTTAACATTTTAATGAACTTAGCAAAAATACAAAACCTTTTTACTGTTTCTTGGCTATTTTTTGTTAACAAGTCACCATCATAAATGTATCAAACTTAAAAGTTCAATCATCTAATTCGGAAATACTATCTTTGGGATGTACAATTATGCTTATACCCTTCATATAAGCAACCACTTCTCATGAAAAATCTATGTAAGCACGTACACACACGTTTCGGACTCCGATGTTTAAAACTGTCTCGTTCAAGCATCGCTACGAAAGTCTCTATGACAGTTTTTGGGCTCTACATATAAAACATGTGGCCATTGAAAGCACGTTACAAATTAGACCAGGTCAAACTTTGACCAATCAGGGACTCGACTGAAGGGAACTGCAAGACACACCTGCGCCACGACCCTTCACGGGCCCGGTCAACCTTTAAACCCACTAAACCCATACGGATCCAGGAGTATTCAAGAGGATCTAGCTACAGTCAAGAAGATAATGCCCAGACATCGTTAGCCGGAAGTCTGCAACCAGAAATTGACGTGACCCCCTGGCCCCTTTTGGTTAATAAAATCTCTTTTTTTGGTGACCCTAACAGTTAATTTTTTTTCCTCTCTTAAGCTTTAAACACTTAACACCGTAGATGTTTCTGTCAGAACCCACTATGCCCTTTGACACACCGTAACTTCTTAACTGATCAATTCTGTTCATGATAATATCTGCATATAATTTGTGCAAGGGTAAAGGGTTAAATGTATTGGTGAGTATGGCACCATCTAAGGGGTTCTGTGGTGGAGGTGAACGATCATGTAAGAAGGTGGGCTGCTTTTCTGTGTCTCCCTGTCAGGTGTGACGGACTCCATCACACCTGACAGCAGCGGAGCTGCCGCTCTGTCCAGCTGTTTATATACGATGAGCGCTCAGATATTTGTCATCTAAAAGTGGTTTTCTTTGACAGCAAAAGTGGAAACCATCAACAAGCCTTCAGAACCGTTTTGCTCCGGTGTCCTCAGAGCTCTCGGGGATTTTACGGGTGACATGCGGCCGTGGGGAGACTGGGTCAAAAGTAGGTGATGATTCATTCCAGGGTCATCGGTGGAGGGAAGAATTTAACCCTGAAGGTTACATTTGCTTCTTGGACAGGGCAGATTTGGGGAATCCGGCTGATTGACTACATTCTACGAGGGGTGGCTCAGGTCATGTTCGTCAATAACAGTCTCAGCGGGCTCCTTATTTTGGGAGGACTCTTCCTGCAGAACCCATGGTGGGCTCTGAACGGTCTGCTGGGTACGACCATCTCCACTGTGTCGGCCATCGCGCTGAGGCAAAACAGGTCCAATATTTTCCTTTCCTTTTTCTAATCTGCTTTTTTTTTAAAAACTGCTTTCAATTCATGTGAGCTGCATGTGCTGCATTCAGGGATGCTGTGTCAGCAGGATTGCACGGCTACAATGGAACTTTGGTTGGAATCTTGATGTCTGTGTTCTCTGCCAAAGGAGACTGGTATCTGTGGCTCTTTGTTCCAAACGTCTTCCTGTGTACGTTGTGGTGAGTTAAATCGCTTTACTGAAGGTGCGAGGAGTAGGAGATGGTGCATTTTTCCTTTAGTTTGCCTTTAATTCCACCCCGAGTTAAACAAGACCAAATTAGGTGTCGTTCACATTTGCATCCAAATGAAACTTCATTTCCTGCTTCCCTTCACAGCCCTGTAGTCTCCAGTGCTTTGTCTGCAATAACCACCAAATGGGACGTCCCAATTTTCACCCTGCCTTTTAACATCCTGATATGTCTGCACATCGCAGCCACGGGTGCTACCCACCCGTTCTTCTCGCAGGTATGCTGTCAGTTTCAGTTCTGACACGATGCATTTATGAGAGACAAGTGAGGCTGAAGCTTGCTCTTTCTGCTCCGTCAGGTGGATTTCCAGCCAAAGACGCGTCTGCATGTCAATGAGTCTGAAAGCCTGAATTTGTCCCAGGTAATTGTTTTGAACGCTAATAAGGAAATTATGGAAAAAATTGCTGTCAACTTTAGTTCTGAACCTGCTGAATCTCTTATGGCAGTGGTCCCCAACGTATTCAAGCCACAGACCAGTTTAACGTAAGATAATATTTTCACAAACCGGACAGAGGACTAAGAGACTGTCAGGCCGCTGACCCAGAATCTACTGCCTCCAATAATTTGCAGTAAACATAACAACAGCTATTAATTAATTATCAATTGGTGAATACATCCACAAAAAAGTCATTTTTATAAATTGTGTTCCTTATCCTAAATTAGCCAAACAAGTTTTTTTTTTCCTTTTTTTAACCCAAAAAAACTGTCATTTAATATGTGGAAAACAACGCAAATAGGAAAATAAACTCCCCAAAACCCAAGAATGAAGATTATAGTAAACATCTACCCTCTTTTTACACTTTTGGGGACAAAATATGAGTTACCAAACAAATCAACAATGTAAGAAACAGGGGAAACTAATTCTGGCAGGAGAAACACATCTTGGCACAACACTGACCTCCATGCGGCTAAAGTGGGCATCACTTTTTCAGGCTCCAGTTTCCTTTGACTTTTGAGGGTAAAGATCATCTTCATCCACTGTAAAACATCTACAGGTGCTTTAAATTTTATGTGTAGACTAGATTTCCTGAAGAAAACATTAACATGTGATATAGATTTTCCATTTACCTATAATTGTCAAAAAGGAAGCAACAAAACTGGACACTAACTTCAGCTTCACCTGACTAGGAGCATCCTTAATATGGTGTGTGGGAAAAACTATTGCAAATTTGGAGCAAAAACTCCTAGTTTTTATCAGTTAAATGCAGTTTTAGTTTCTCTTTAAAATACTGTTTTCTACCTGGATTTTTTTTCAGCAAAAATAAACTTTCCAAATACACATATTCATTTATTTTTCTTAACTTTGCTAGTTTGGGGGTCAGCATAGCCGGATTAGGAAAGTAGTGGATGTCATTTTTACAGTCAATAATCCCCAAGTCACAGAGTGACTTGACATGACTCAATATTTCAATATTTCACTTAAAAGGAAAACCTCAGAAAAGGATTCCATAAAGCCATATTCTATTATGCTTTCTTTCTGAGATGAAAAAGTGAAGCTGGATGCTAAAGTTAAAAGAGCTGAATGGAGGCTCTCCGTGTGCAGGTATTTCTGTCGGTGCCGGTGGGTGTCGGTCAGGTGTTTGGCTGTGACAACCCTTGGACAGGAGGTGTCATCCTGCTGGCCCTGCTGCTCTGCTCACCAACAATCTGTTTTCATGCCATCCTGGGGTCTGCTGCCGGCCTGTGCACCGGTAAGAGACGCCTACAACTGTGGAGCACTCCTTGAAATGAACCATAGATTAAGGTTGGGTTGATAAAATCGATCTAAGCTTAATAGATCAATAATTTAATCATAAAAGTAGAGATCGATCTAAGGCAGAATGCTAACGTCTGCTAGCTTGATGCTAACGTATAATGGGATTTCCCATAGGACAGCTAAACATTCATTGCTGACTTAATGAACATCTTTATACACTCACAGGCATGAATTTTCCTAACTATTTTTGAGGAGATATTTTTTTTTAAATTAACAATTTGTGGTCTAAAGCACCGTTTTCTTCTTCTGGAATAAGGTGTTATGCTATAGCGCAATTGCCACCTAGTGGCCAAACTAAAAATCCCTCCAGGAGAGGCAGAACAATTGTTGGAGCTTCTCCATTTGAGCATCCATGAATTGAATTAAATAGATTGTAAAAAATTGGAATCAATCCAAGTTCTGGTGAATTGAATAAATTATGGAAATAATTTACCATACCCAGAACTAATGCAGATCAAATTTTCTGTCTTATCGTGCAGGACTGGCTCTGGCTACCCCCCACACTGATGTTTACTCGGGGCTTTGGGGATATAACAGCGTCTTATCCTGCATTGCTATTGGAGGGGTCTTCTATGCTTTAACTTGGCAAACCCATATACTGGCTCTGACATGTGGTGGGTGTGAACAAAAGCATCCATCATCAAACAGATGCCAGAGAAACTAACTCTAACTCTTTGCATTCCAGCATTTTTCTGTGCATACGCGTCTTCTGCGACTTCAAAACTCATGTCTGTGGTAAGTAACTTTCCTCCAGAGTCAAACTGTGAAAATCCTCCGCAGGTGTCTGACATATGAAGTGTCACGCTCCCCTCTCCTGTGGCATCTCCTCTCAGCTTTCATTACCAGCCTGCACGTGGCCTTTCTGCCTGTCGACTCTCATCTTCCTCCTCCTCTCCTCCGAGCGCCCGGCCCTGCGCCGGCTGCCTCTGGCGGCGGTTTCCTACCCGGAGGAAAACCGGCGCTACCTGAGACGATTAAAGGCGTGGGGGAAGGCTCAGAGCAGCATCCAAGAAGCAGCAGAGGGAGTGAAAGTGGACAGTCACCAAATATGAATCTGCATGATCACAATCTGTGCTTTGAGAACTCTTATGCAACTAGATTAGTTATGTAAAATGCTAGTTTGGTGGGTTTTTTCTCCTTTTTTTAAATAGTTTAATCTGCAGTGCTGCTCTTTTTTCTGCAGAGGGCAGTATATTACAAAGAAAAACTGCTTAGTGCTCTCCATGGGGCGGGTAAACCATTTCTTACAGCACTTTATGAGTTTTTATGGTTGCATGTGTTATTAGATAATGCTTACAGAGCCAATATTAAAGGGAAACCTGTTTAGATTCTTCTTCTCAGACAGCAGCATTAAACATCTGCAGGCTTTTATCAGTTGTTTATCATCTCCAGCTTCCTCTACTTTCTGTGAACCCTCATTTCTTTATCTGCTTCTATCTTCCTCCACTTCCTCCTATGAGAACAACCTCTTCATTTCCAGCCAGATTCTGATCTCGGTGCGAGGAAGATGTCAGACGACGGCGCAGTTTATATTTGCCGAAGTATCTTCGTGTCTCTTTTGCCATCTGCCTGTTTGCGTGTTTATCTGATGTACAAGGCTGGAGTCTAGCCGGCGGGAAATACAGGAGCCAGTCATACTCCCAGACATGTGTGGGAGCAGCAGTACACCAGGGGGGGAAGGTGCGAGACGAGGGAACGGAACAGAGCTGAGAAAGTGTAATTATGTTGATTGGTTCTAGATAATGCACCGCTTTTGGATGACCCCTTTCTTCTGTCATTTGTTTAAATTGAACACACAGCTTTAATGGAAGAAAACTTCCAGCAATATAGTCTCTGGGGTCCAGCAGCGAGGTGGCCTTTAAAACAATGTCGACTCATCATGCGGCCTTTGAAGGCCAGTAGAGGTGTTGGTGATGGGGTGCTGTGAGAAGAGGATGGTGTCACCTCACATGTGCCCGAGCTGCTTTCTCTCAGCAGTGTGAATCACTTCCCTGAGTCCCCTGCAGACAGCACTCTCTGTTCCCACAACAACAGGGGAAAAAAAATAAAAAAGTAGCAGGAAGGATGAGACCTCTTAGCGGTTGTCAGCTACATGCAGTTCAAAAAGCAGAGCAGACTGGTTTCTCCAGGCTGTCTATCTGTCGGCTAAGAATAACTCGCTTCACTTTAGAATGTAGGGCACATGCCTCAAAGTTAAGGCCCGGGGGCCGGATCCGGCCCTCCAGATCATTATATTTTATTTCTTATTAATGTTATCTAGCGCTCATTTCTAACTTGTAAAATTTTGACAAAATATATTTTTATGGAAAGGAAAATATTGAAAGTTATTTAAGGTTTAAGTTGATTTATTCTGGAATAATACTAGTGCGTTTTTATTACTCATAATGATGTTTAAAAGTGACAGTTTTAAAGTTTTAAAGTTGGCATTCTGCTCCCTTTCTTGGACTATTTTTGCATTTAATAAGATTTTTTAGGTTATTTTAGAGTTAAGCTAATATTTCAGCTACATGCGAGCTGTTTTGGCTAATTTAAGGTTTACTTTTTAGGTTTTTGAGGCTGTTTTGAATTTAGCTAATTTTTCAGCTAGATTCTAGCTGCTTTGGCAAACCTAAGGTTTTTTTGTTTTTGTTTTTTTTGGCTAATTTGGCGTTTATCAAATATTTTAGCTGGCTATCAGCTTCAGCGTTTTCAGCTATCAATTTCAGCATCTTCAGCTATAAGCACTAGCATCTTCTGCAGCCAAATTTAGCTTACAAAATTTAGCTTCCTCAGAGCGTTTAGTCCATATTGAGATGATTCCATCACACAGTTGCTGCAGATGTGTTGGCTGCACGTCTGTGATGGTAATCTCCCGTCCCACCACATCCCAAAAGTGATCTATTTTTATGTTCAAGAAACCAGTCTGAGATAATTCCATCTTCATGACATGGCGCCTCATTCTCCTGGAATTAGCCGTTAAACGATGGTACACTGTGGTCATAAAGGGATGAACATGGTCAGAAACAATCCTCAGGTAGGATGGGACGATGCTCAGTTGGTACTAATGGGTCCATAGTATCCAAAGAATATATCCCCCACACCATTACACCACCACCACCAGCCTGAACTATTGATACAAGATAGGATGGATCCATGCTTTCATGTTGACCCCAAATCCTGACCCAACCATTCGAATGTTGGAGCAGAAATCCAGACTAATCAGACCGTTTTTCCAATCTTCTATTGTTCAGTGTTAGTGATCCTGTGTGAATTATAGTGTCTTCTTATTTGACAGGACTGACACCCGGTGTGGTCTTTTGCTTCTGTCTCGGGGTTGGACATTTAAAGATTCTCTTCTGCAGACCACAGTTGTAACAGGTAATCATTTTAGTTACTGTTGCCCTTCTATTAGCTGGAACCACTCTGACAATTCTCCTCTGACCTCTGGCATCAACATGACATTTCCGCCTACAGAACTGCTGCTGTGAGCGTGAGATCTACAGGGGGACTGGTGCAGCGTCCACCGTTATGCTGTCGCTGCACTGGTCCGTTGTGGTGAAGAGAGAGCTGAGTCAGAAAGCAAAGCTCTCAATTTACCGGTTGATCTTTGTGCCAGTACTCACCTATGGTCATGAGCTCTAGATCGTAACCGAAAGAACGAGATCTCGACTACAAGTGGCTGAAATGAGCTTCCTCCATAAAGTGGCTGGGTGCTCCCTTAGAGATGGGGTGAGAAGCTCGGCCACCTACAGAGAGCTCGGAGTAGAGCCACTGCTCCTCCACAAAGAGAGTAGCCAGTTGAGCTGGCCTAGGTACACTGGGTGGAGGCCCCAGGGAAGGCCCAGGACACGCTGGAGAGGCTGTCTCTCAGCTGGGCCTGGGAACGCCTCAGGGTCACTCAAGTGGAGCTGAGTCTGGACATCTTTGTCCCCGCGCCCTGATCCCAGATGAGCCAAAGAAGATGGATGGATGAGAAATGCAGCTCACTGGATATTTTCGCTTTTTTTGACCATTCTCTATAAACCCCAGAGAAGGTTGTGGGTAAAAATCCCAGTAGATCAGCAGTTTCTGAAATACTCAGGCCAGCCCCTCTGCCACCAACAACCATGACACATTTAAAGTATTTTAAATCAACTTTCTTCCCTGTTCTGATGCTCGGTTTGAACTGCAGCAGGTCGTCTTGACCACGCCTCAATGCATTAAGCTCCGGCCATGTGATTGGCTGATTAGAAATCAGTGTTAACGAGTAGTTGGACAGGTGTTCCTAATACAGTAGTCAGCAGGTGAATATGTTGGTTTTCTGGTTATCGTGTGTTTTAAAGAACATAATAATTTGGCTTGAATGTTGCTAATATTCTGTCAGGAATTTGATGTCATTTACTTTAATGTCAATCTATCTTTGTCGTCAACTGATCATAAACCTCTTCCCATATTTTCATCTGACTTGTCATCAGTCAATTTTGTCATTCCAAATGATGTTTAAATACTTTGAGTTTTATCTTTGCTCAAAACCAAATCTGTGTGGATTCGAGTCAAAATCTTGCACTCCTGTGAACATTTATCAACGTTCTGGAATGGAGTCACTTCTGAATGTGTGAGAACAGTGAAGCATCACAAGAACACCAGGCTGCTGTCAGTCTGATTGACACCTAACAGCAACAGTGCTACATGATGCTTTAATTAGCATCTTTTTCCCCTGAGACTCACACGCCATTTTGTGTTTCTGCGAGAAAAAACGAGATTGTGTGAAAAACAGGCCAAGCGCGTACAGTCAAACTGTTCCCGTGGGCGAGGAGAATGAATGTCGCCGGTTCTGATTCACTCCATCCTGCTAGAGCTGTGAATAGTATCCGAGAGCTGCCGCCTGATGCACAAATGCTCTTGGCTCAGACTCTTCCAAACCAAATTTGTCTGCCGTTTCCTGTATGACAACAGGAGGATCCCCAGGAACCTCCATCCCTCATTGGAGGAATCTTCAGCGAGGAGGAAGCACTTCCATGTATGTCCGCTCCCTGTGACACAGTTTTTCTTGGCTGCAGTGAAAGTCGATGTCGTAATCCCGCATGTGCAGTTGCATCAAACCCAAATAGACTCTACGGAAATAGCCTTGGAGCAGTTGACTCGCTGCATTTTATGAAAAATGATTATGTGGTAAAAATCATAAAAATGTGACTGGAAAACATTGAAATCAGTTTATTTTATTATCCAAACAGATTTTTGTCTTTCTAATGACAGACTCAAATTTAGTTTTGTAGCTTGTTAAAAAAAAGAATAAATAAATAAAGGCATTTTCATGCTCAGACATTATAAAAATACATAAAAAATGACTGAAAGAGTATTGTTGAGGTTAATTTTGACATTTTCAAGATGCCATTGAGCACCAAAGTGTGACATTCTGACACAAACTTTGTTTTTAACCAAAGCTCTTTTTTTTTGTAAAATCTACTAACCTCTAACCTACTGAAGCGCCGCCATCTACCTCCAAATGGAACATTTAGAATTTAGCTTTTATCCATAGACAGGACTGCTGATATCACTCAAGTATTAGAAGAAAACATCACAACAGCCACTGAATGAGTTTGTGACTAAATTGCAATAAAAAATATTATTTTACTGAAAATTAAGCATTAAAAAATCCGACTTTGCTGCTTAAATTTTGCTAAGCTGAATAGTACAACATAAACAAAGCTGTGCCTACGAGCCAATGAAGACAAATACAAGCGTCAGATAACAGCAGTTTTAACCAGACCTGTTCCATGAGTTCTTTTTTAATGCAATGTCTGATTTTCAATGCTTTTTTTTTTTTTACTCTTTTTTATATTTCAAGTCATTTTAGTGAACATTGAGGGGATACTGGTCTGAAACCAACAGTTTCATCAATGTGTATTCCTATTTTTTTTTTTACATTAATCAACAAATTCAGTTCTTTTGAGTTTAAAGAAAAGGTTGATTGCTATTCCATGATTCAATACAGATTTAAGTCACACTCTGATCATCTTTTAATCTATTTTTTAACCAATCCCAGTGTTTTTTTTAAGTATAATTATGTAATTTTGAGCAAAAATAAAGAAAAAAACTGCCATTTTCAAGGATATAGTTTCTGCAGAGCAGCAGTAGTTTTTTTGGAAGTCCACTTCTGAGTTGTGGGCGGTCTGCTGGAGTAAGCCTACCCTGATTTCCCATCATCCCATTGTTTATATGATAAAAATGCAGCAAGAACATGTTAAAACACCAAAAACACTTTTCATTGGAGTGAGTCTACTAGCCTTAATACAGTTATACTGATCACGTGATCCATTGTGGATTTAAAATGACTAAAAGGCGATGGGGGGTACAAAGAAAGACTTTAATGCCATTTGTAGATTTAATTCTGAGCTAAAATAAAAAACGAGGCAAATTTTAAACCTAAGAAATCATTCCACTCATTCCAGCCCAGCACGCTTTTATAAATACCTGAAGTGACATTTATGATGAAGCAGGAACTTTCCTCCCCTGTGGTTTTTACTGACAACCTTAATAACAGTCTTTATACTTCTCCACATGAATGTTCGGAGCTTTTGTTCTATTCCTGGATGAATGTTTTCATTTGAAACTAAATATGAGCGCAGACAAACAAATTGATTAGCTTTTAGGTGTCAAAGTCTTGACTAAGTAATCAACATAAACCCTCAAAATCCTGAGAGCTTCACATTGTGTTAGCATTTACCAAACAGGAGGATATTTTTGTCCACACGTTGTTGCATAACTCAAAGCTGCCTTTCCCTCCCACAGATGTTTGCTGTCAAGTGGCCGGCGTGCACAGGTTTGCTTTGTCCCGGTACACAGAAAAAGCAGCAGACCAGTGTGGGGGCGGCTGCATTTTCATGAACACCTGCCTCCTGACAAAGAAAGCTCATTAAAAGCCTCAGAAAATAGAAAGTTGGTCACTGGAATGCCTCAGCGCTGCACTTTGTCATGTTTTTTCTTTTGTGTTAAGATAAAGTTCACACTCTTTATGTAAGATATGAGTCAATAGGGATTTATATGGTTACAACAGAACATCAGTCGGGAACATTTTTTAAAAGGAGGGACCTAAATAGACCACGGTTAACAAAAATCAGTGCAGCAGCCAATGAGTTATGTCACAGAATATAGACATATGGCAACATTTTGAAGGGCTTAGTGCTTCTTTAAAGACCTACTTCAATGAAAATTGTGTTTTTGGTCTTTTTGGAATGTTCTTTTGGCTTTTTTTCTGATGACGGAAGACATTTATTAAGAAACTTCAGCTCAAAATTGCATTTCTGAGTATTTATGTATTCAAATTGTTGTGAAACGGGAGCAGAATAAAAAAATGGGATTTGAAAAAGAGCTTATATGTTGTGTAGAAAATACGTTGGGCAGACCACAACCTTTATTCCGAAGAGTCCACTAGCAGACAAATAGACATTTAAGTTTTACTCGTCCACGCTGGGATTTGACTCCAAACTGTACGGCTGGATACCTCCAATATTGCTCGTCATTTTTTGTTGTACTTGTAATGTTAGTTAAGGTAAATTTAAGGGTACATTTCTAATGAACCCCTGCCACTCTGCAGAAACTATGACACAGGTTTTCCGATTTTGGCTAAAAACTGCATAATCATAATTAAAAAAAACACTTGGAACACTTTTACATAAGATCAAAATATGATCAGAATAGGACTTTAGTTATATATTTTTTTTAAAAAGCAACTGCCAATCTCCTCAGGAGTGGAGGACCTGTCAAGTTCCCCTGAGATCAAGCTGGAAAACAACACTAACTGGAGAGCCAAGCTCCAGCACAAACCCCACAGCAGGGTAGGTGTAAAAGCTGGTGGCAGAACACTTTAAAGAAGAAAAAAGTGTGATTTGATTGGAAGACTGTCAAGAAACAGCCTCCTCTCTATAAACATGACACATAATACATTTTAGCTTTGTCAGTTTGTATCAGAACAAACCACAGAACAGTGACGGCGCCTCTCGGCTTAGCAAGACTTGTACATTTCATTAAAGCAAGCGATAAATTAGCACAATCGCTGTGTTTAGTTTAGTGGTGAACAGATCTGGCTCCAGAGGAGTTTAGGGTTTTTTTATGTTTAAATGCATTTATTAAGACTTTTACAATAGAAACCCGAACGTTGTAGAAACTTTAAATGGAAACAAAAACATCAAAAAGGAGAGTTCACAAAAAATAATAAATAAAATAAACTAATTTGTTCATTTTTAATCAAATTTAAGTTGAGTAAACCATCAACGCAAAATTTTTACATTTGATAAAAACTAAAAATTTAAAATGCACTGAAATGTTGTTAATTGATCCAATTTTGGAGAGCAGTATCCAGCATCCCGTTTTACTGAATATTATCACCAGTCTGTTTTGGCACCATAAACTTGAGAAACTGTGTTTTTGTGCTGACTCCAAGATCATCTGGACTCGACGACCAGTGAATCCGAGTGCTGCTAGTGTTGCCATGCAGCTGTGAACACTCTGAAACAGCAAAGTGGAGAGGCGGAGCTAATGGTCCCAGCTGGACTTGGCTGCACTTCCCTCACTGATGCTGAAGCAGTTTGAGTAGTTTCATTTTTCTTTTTTTTGTTTCATCATATGTATTTTTAGGGTAAAAAAATACTGAGGGCAAAACTGAAATGATACAACACTGTGTGTCTTGGGGGAACCTGATTTATGCGGTTGGTGGAGGGGTTTAGATACTTTGTTTGGCCATAGAATTAGAAATGAACTTAAATCTTTAGTCACATAAAATCCAAACCATCTGACAAAAATGCAACACAAATAAAAGGACATGAGAGTTACTAAGGATGTAGGAAAATGAAGAAAATGATAATTTATTAACAAACTGACTGGTTGTTGCAAAGATCATAAAAAATGGTCCATTATGTAAAAAAAATAACACTGCATTTTTCATGTGTAACTAATTACACTGTTATATAAGTGTCTGAAGCACTAATGAACCTCCAGCTGATTATGGGCTGCAGCTCGCTAAAGACCTGTCTGCTTTTGTCTGGAAGAGATCTTTTTCTCTTTTTTTACTCAGATCTCAGTCTGTTCCGTCTGTCTGCAGCAGAGGACTCGGTGTACCGTGTCGTGACTGTCTGCTCGGAGCTGTCTTCAAGAACTCCGGAAGCAAGTCTCGAGATGGAGCGAGAGGCTGCAACATCCGCGCGATCATCGCCTGCGCACCAATGGCTTTGCGGCGCGCGCGGCTGAGGACACCGGCATTCCCTGCCGCGTGCGAGGAAAGGGGCGGGCCAGGGGAAGCTCCGTCCCGCTGCGTGGGCGGGTGAGGAGACTGAGAGCGAGCCGCGGCGCCGGTATTTAACAGAGAGCCGAGAGGAGCTCCGACAGACTCGAGCTAAACTGAGCGGAGCGATTTCAGCACCACAGCCAGTGGACAGCGACACTTTGTCTTTGACTCAACATGGTTCTGATCTGGACCCAGTTCGGAGTGAAGCAGAAAAACGGCAATGTCAAGTGCAAAGTTCGGGTTATGCACAGAGGGGACAGCTCCAGCTCCTCATCCTCAGCTGTAAGTATTTTTTATATATTTTTTATTTATTGCCATAAAATAAAACACAAAATGTTAGCTGTATTGGATTCATTCAGAGCTGCTGCATGGAAGCTCAGTCTCCAAGAGCTCCTCCCTGTCAGTTCAGCATCAGCCTATCAGATTCCTGTTCCCAGCAGCTCAGATTCTGCACTTTTATTTCATTGATAAGAAAAAAATTCTTCATATAATATATTTGTGAAAAAAACAACTGTCCTAATAGAAGGATTTTCCTCTCATAGGAAAGTACCAAGTCTGAGCAGGACGTGCCTTGCCTCTCCATCAAACCTCAAGGCAAAGATTTCTACAAAATCCTGGGTATCACCCCCGAATCCAACGAGGACGAGATCAAGAAGGCCTACAGGAAGCTGGCTCTCAAGTTCCACCCAGACAAGAACAGCGACGCCGACGCCGAGGACAGGTTTAAGGAGATCGCAGAGGCCTACGAGGTTCTGAATGACCCCCAGAAAAGAAGCGTCTACGACCAGTTTGGAGAAGAAGGTGAGATGGAGACAGAAAAAGGCAGTGATTTCATGAATGTGACTTTTAATAGATTAGATAACAAGGACCATCTGGCTCATAGCTGTGGTGTGGGAGGAGACATTGAGTGTTCCTGTCATTTCTGCAGCTAAAAATTGATGCACAATGAGTAGAATTCTGATGAATAATTCAGTGAGAAACCTTTTTGTTTGTAAATCCTAAATTTGTTCTCTTTTCTGTGTTCCAGGCCTGAAAAATGGAGTTTCAACAGGCCAAGGGGTTTTCAGAAACAACTGCCCCACCGACCCCCACGCCACCTTCTCCTCCTTCTTCCACGGCTCCGACCACTTTGACATCTTCTTCGGTAGCGACCCCGAAAGCGACGACGACCTCTTCAACCCCTTCCGCCGCTTCACCTTCACTAACTTAGGTGGCTTTGCCGGCTACGAGGCGGGTCAGCGCAAAGGCCAGCAGTGGCTGCCGGGTCAAGCAGCGGTGCACGACCTCGCGGTGACCCTGGAGGACGTGATGCACGGCTGCACCAAGCATGTGAAGATCACCCGCAGCCGCCTCAACCCCGACGGCCGCAGCCTGAGGAGCGAGGAGAAGGTTCTGAACGTGGTGGTGAAGAAGGGCTGGAAAGCCGGGACGAAGATCACCTTCCCCAGGGAGGGGGACGAAGCACCCGGCAGCGGCCCCACAGACATCACCTTCATCCTCAGGGATGAGGAGCACCCCACCTACAAGAGAGACGGCTCCAACATCGTCTACACCGCCCAGATCACCCTCAAAGAGGTGAGTTCCACAACATTTGCATCACACTCACACAACTAACTGTAAATCCAGATATAAGGACAGAACACCGTGTACTTATATGGGCATTTGCTCGAAAAATGGCAGCAGTCTGCCAACCACGCTCCTGCCTCACCAGCCCCTGCAGAGCCCAGAGAGCAACAGCTAAATTTAGCCTGTGTGCTGACTGCGCCCACGAATCGCTCTTCACCCTCGTTCCCAGCCACTATGGCTGCTGCAGAGTCCGCTGCCTTGAAGCCGTCTCAGCCACTCAGCTCCTGCAGCCCACGCACAGATTAGCAGTCAGAGAGGCTCGCATTTCAAACAGCTCCTGCTTTGGCTGCCTTCAGTCACTGAAACACTTCACTCCCACACAGGCAGAAAATAGAGCAGCGATTATAACATCTGTAGCTTTGTTGCATAACAGAAAATCTCATCACTTATGCAATCTCATCACTCTTAGATGTTGAACAATTTTGGGCTAAACTCCTCTTCTTCCCCTCTCCAGGCTCTTTGTGGCTGCACAGTCAACGTCCCGACGCTGGACAGCCGGATGATGCCTCTGCCGTGCAGCGACGTGATCAAACCTGGCGCCGTGCGGCGGCTGAGGGGCGAGGGTCTGCCCCTCCCCAAGAGCCCGTCCCAGCGGGGCGACTTGATGGTGGAGTTCCAGGTGCTCTTCCCCGACAGGATCCCACCTCAGTCCCGCGAGATCATCAAGCACAGCTTGGGCCAGTGCTAACCCGGTCTCCAGTGTCCTTGGTTCACAAACACAGCCTTCGTTCAAGGTGCTACTTCAACAACCAATCACGACCTCTGATTGTGTTTGGAGGCAGCAAAGCCGTGACGAGTTCTCGCTCAGGCTAGGACGATGTGAGGAGTTGACTTTCTGCAGGAGTTTGGCACGATGTTCAACTGGAATGCCACATGAGCAGGGAGAGCACAACTGAAAAACGGGCTATTAGTTCTACTTAGCTCCATGGCCTTCACCTAAAGTGTACTGTCGCACCTTCGGCAGGTTTCAGTGTGCTGTTTGAGTCTGTATAGACTTCCTTAAACCTGAAATGGTAGAAAAATGTGAAGAAATACCACCCGATTCCTTTTTTCTTCTTAGCACTCTTATAGTTATATGGTGCTCATATGACTGACCTTTTTGCATTGATTTATTACAATAGCAACATGTTCTTGTGTACAAAGATCTACTTTGTGTACAAAATGAAAAAATATTGTCTCTAAAAGAGATTCAATGTCAAATGTTCTATTGAATTATATAAACCAGTTTGTACATATTCTGCATTGATATAGCTGCTGATGTATTACTACTTGATGATTTTAGAGCATGAGAAAATAAAAAATATATTCAAAAGTCATCTTGTATTTTGATATGTTCTTTCTCAACACTCTGTTGAAGCCTCTAACACACAAGTCTGCAATCTTCTACACTTAAAGAGCTCTTATTTTCGACAAAGATAGCCACAAAGTTTAAAAAAATAGAAAAATAAAACACTGATTTGCATTTATGTTACTTTTTACTATTATAATCAATAAAAATAACTATTTTTGGCATAAATAACACATAAACACAAAGAGAAAATAGCTTTTTTTTATATGAAATAGTTTATAACATTTGACAGAGGTTTACATGATTTTATTTCAAAATAAAAGACACCCTGTGTGGCATAGAATCATCTCAATGAAGCAGCTGAGTACAGTATAATGTTAGCAATGGTTTAAAAAATATGTTTATTTTACTATTTGTGCGGCATCTCAGTCAGAGATTTGTAAAATTTAACAAAGTAAAATTAAATCAGGGCTAATTAAATGGCTCTTATTGTGTTTTTTTAATGCAGAAGGTGCATTTAAACTCAAATTTTTTGTTTTCTGCCAACTGAAGTATCAGAAAAATGATACAAACTGCATACAAATGAGAAAGATGTTGACGAATCTTGAAAAAAAAAACTCCTGACCCACTATTTACTACAAGTGTTCAAAGTAAAACTCCTTAAAAATACCACGTTCTTTTATTTTGAAATTATTTAATTCTTTGAATTTTTATTTGGATTATTTCACCATTCAATCCATTAATTGAAACTACTCATTTATGGAAAGACCCAGCGACCACCTCCTCCTCCCCTTGCTGTGTACCCACCTGTGCAGTTGTCCCGGTTGCCATGGAGATGACCGGGAGACAGTTCGGCTCATCGGTGGTATTCCATTCTGCCAAGGAATATTTGCATAGGGCCAGAGCTGCAACCCAAGTGAAAACTCACATGAGAATTTGTCCAAATAAGCTACAAATGTTCCACAAATGTTTGTTTTTTAATAGATTTAATTATCACAATTCTGCTTCACAATGTAATTTGAAAATCAAACATTTGGAATTATTCATAAGTAGCCAATGGATTATTTCAAGAAACCAGAAAAATCCAGTTAAAGAATGATTACACAAAGCTTTTCTGTGGTTTTCATATAAATAGCTGCATCAGACAAAAGCTTTAGACATATCATTACATAAGAAAGATGTACATCAGTGCAACGTGTTCCTCCAGCCTCTCCATCAAGCACGAAAAGCCTGAGACTCCGATACGCTGCAGCTTGGCTCATAAATACCAATTTAACTGTTATAGCAAAGGCTGCCAGATAAAGTAATGTGCACCGTGTTCAGACAAATTCGTTTTTCAGAGATTTCTTGGAAGGAATTGGACATTGTGTCCTCCAGACCACAAACAATGAAGAACATCCAAGCTGTTGCAGGAAGCGGCCAAAAACCGAGAGTCTGTGCTGGTCGTCTCCGTTTCTTTGGCACATAACATTAACACTTCTGTCACACAGCGTTCATGAATACTACTGCGATGTTAGAGAAGGATTTCAGACCCTTTAAAGTGAGAGGTTTTTTTGTTTTAAACAATGCAATGGGCATAATTTTTAAATGCATAACTACTTCTCCTGCGTGCACCTAAATATTTATTTTAATACCTTAAATTGCACATAATTGCAGGAGGTACAATCTGGTGCGCATCCATTACTATTTGGTGTACACCACTTACTATATGGTGCTCACAAGATTCTATTTGGTGCACATTCCTTACTATATGGTGTGCAGAGGATACTATCTGATGTGCACCACTTATTATATGGCGCATACCACTTACTATATATTGTGCACCACTTACTATATGGTGCTCATGAGATACTATCTGGTGTGCACCACCTACTATATGGTACGCACGAGATACTATCTGGTGTGCACCACCTACTATATGGTACGCACAAGATACTATCTGGTGTGCACCACTTACTATATGGTGCTCATGAGATACTATCTGGTGTGCACCAGATGGTACGCACGAGATACTATCTGGTCTGCACCACTTACTATATGGTGCGCACAACTTACTATATGGTGCACATGAGATAATATTTGTGCACGAGGTACAATCTGGTGCGCATCCCTTACTATTTAGTGTGCACCACTTACTATATGGTGCTCACAAGATTTATTTGGTGCAAACTCCTTACTATATAGTGTGCAGAGGATACTATCTGATGCGCACCACTTGGTATATGACGCATACAACTAACTATATGGTGCGCACGAGATACTATCTGGTGTGCACCACTTACTATATAGTGCTCACAAGATTCTATTTGGTGCAAACTCCTAACTATATAGTGTGCAGAGGATACTATCTGATGCGCACCACTTGGTATATGACGCGTACAACTAACTATATGGTGCACACGAGATACTATCTGATGATCCTCACTTACTATATGGTGTGCACCATTTATCTATATTTATCTATATTATCTGGTGCACACCACTTACTGTATGGTGTGCACCACTTACTACCACTATAATACGAGATACTATCTTGTACACATGAGAAACCATTTTTTTGTTTGTTTGTCTCTTTGCTTGCTTGAATGTCTCTTTGTAAAACATGTTTCGAATAATGAGTTTTTTAAACTAGAGCAAATTTAAAACGTTACCTTGTGAATATTCTTACATTACAAATAACAGGTGTTTTAATTATGTCAAAAAACAATAAATTGCATTAAAAGGAAAGCAATGTTTGGATTTAATCATTTAATATCGAAAATGAATCTAACTTATTTATATTTTTTAATCAAGCCTTTGTTTTCAAAAAGAAAGAAAGATCTGTACCTGAAAGTCTGATTGTCTCCTCTGCAACATTTCATACTAACCTTCAGGATGAAGGTGCTGCAGAGCCTGCAGCTTCTCTGGAGACCAATTCTGCCATCTAGCGGCCACCTGTGAGTATGACACTGCATGTCATTCATCGTCGTATCAAGACACCTGTTGACCTGGAAAATCCGCGGGCTTTCAATGGCGGTTTAAATTCACTTTTTTTGCTTTGTGACTAAAGAAAAATCACTTATAGAAACTAGAAAGGTCTCATAAGGGGGAAAGGTTGCATTCGAGACTGTAAACACAAACAAACG
>NC_050523.1:8469604-8494589 GCF_002922805.2 Oryzias melastigma
TGGGGAAAAGGTTGCACTAGAGACTATAAACACAAACAAACGAGATAATTGAGACCAAAAAGCAGCTGCGCAGACGGTTAAACCGCAGCTGGGATCCAGCCTTCCCTCCGGGATGTCTGCAGGAATGACATGTCGCAGACAGGTCAGAACTCAGCTGCACACCTGACGGACGCTTTTCCAGTGAACCTGACTGTGGTGGTCCTCCTCCTCCTTCCCTGCGTGCTCCTCCTGCTGCTCCTCAACTGCGTCTTCCTGGTTTACAAGCTCCTCATCCTGTCCAGGAGCAGACGGCGGCGGAGGCGGGAGGACGCCGAGGAGGTGCTGCTGCGCTCCGCCCTGCCCAGAGTCAGGCTCTCCGACGCGGCCTTCTCCCCGCTGCAGGACGCCGGGAGGGCCTACGTGTCTGTGTCCGAGCCAGTCCTGTCGCATCCGGTCACCTCCTCCAGGGCGTCGTCCCGGGAGAGGCTCGGGGTCAACCACAGGATCCGGCTGCTGAGGCCCGACGGCACCACCGGGTCGGGGTCCCTGAGGGCGCCGAGCAGCATCCGGGCCGCCTCGTCCGCGTTCAGCCCCAGACTGGAGGCGCCCTGGAGCAGGAGCGAGCCGGTTCTGACCCGATCCAGTGGTTCAGAGACCGAAACCAGAGTCAATCTGGTTCCTCCAAACTCCCCAACGGTGAGTCCTGAAGCTGCTCAGACACCTGCTGTGATGTCTACCTGCATGGATTCTGTCAGCTTAAACAAACTGAGAAATTGCACTTTTTTATACATATTTTTATGGGGAACTAATTTGAAAGTATATGTCTATACCTAGAAGCCTGAAAAAACACCAACCATTAATAAATTTTTGATTGAATATTTCTAATTTAAGACAGGGACAGCATATATTGATAAAACATTTTAAAATGCAAGATTATAGCCTTTCAAGCTAATTTCCATCTTTAGTCCCTATTAAGAAAACGTTGATGATCTCAAGTAAAAGATCAAATTAAATCAATACAGAAAGGATAAAAGACAACAGCAGAAACAACAGATGGAGTTGTCAATGAGTTGTCATAAAACTTAGAAGCAACTATTAAGAAAAAAAGTGGAAAAGGGGAATGGATGTGACTCCCAATCGTTCTTGAAAAGACACTGTAAGCTCGTTTAGGCCAGGGGTCCCCAAACTTTTTCTTGTGAGGGCCACATAACTGTTCTCTTCTCTGATGGGGGGCCAGGGTCGGTTTGTAAATTAACAGAAAAAGTGTAACAATCACAGCCTAAGCGTAAAAGATTTATAGTTTTCCAGAAAGCCACTCGAATTTTAAATAATTCATTTCTGTAATCTAAACAGATATATATATATATATATATATATATATATATATATATATATATATATATAGCATTACCTGTGATAGATTAAATGCTTAAATTGATAGCTGAAGAAGCTGATATCTGAAGAAGTTGATAGCTGAAGAAACTGAAGCTGATAGCTGAAGAAGCTAATAGCTGAAAACACTGAAGTTACTACCTAAATAACCCAGAAGTTGATGGCTGAAAACGCTGAAGTTGATGGCTGAAAACGCTGAAGCTGATGGCTGAAAACGCTGAAACTGATGGCTGAAAACATTGAAGCTGATGGCTGAAAACGCTGAAGCTGATGGCTGAAAACGCTGAAGTTGATGGCTGAAAACCCTGAAGTTGATGGCTGAAAACCCTGAAGCTGATGGCTGAGAAACCCTGAAGCTGATGGCTAAAAACCCTGAAGTTGATGGCTAAAAACGCTGAAGTTACTAGCTAAAATACCCTGAAGTTGATGGCTGAAAACGCTGAAGCTGATGGCTAAAAAACCCTGAAGCTGATGGCTAAAAAAAACCCTGAAGCTGATAGCTGAAAACGTTAAAGCTGATAGATGAAAACGCTAAAGCTGATAGCTGAAAACGCTGAAATTACAAGCTAAGAAACCCTGAAGTTGATGGCTGAAAACGCTGAAGCTGATGGCTGAAAACGCTGAAGCTGATGGCTGAAAACGCTGAAGCCGATGGCTGAAAAACCCTGAAGCTGATGGCTGAAAAACCCTGAAGCTAATAGCTGAAAACGCTGAAGTTACTAGCTAGAAAACGCTGAAGCTGATAGCTGAAAACGGTGAAGTTACTAGCTAAAAAACCCTGAAGTTGATGGCTGAAAACGCTGAAGTTGATGGCTGAAAAACCCTGAAGCTGATGGCTGAAAAACCCTGAAACTAATAGCTGAAAACGCTGAAGTTACTAGCTAGAAAACGCTGAAGCTCATAGCTGAAAACGGTGAAGTTACTAGCTAAAAAACCCTGAAGTTGATGGCTGAAAAACCCTGAAGCTACTAGCTAAAAAACCCTGAAGCTGATAGCTGAAAACGCTGAAGTTACTAGCTAAAAAACCCTGGAGTTGATAGCTGAAAACACTGAAGCTGATGGCTGAAACACTGAAGCTGATGCTGATGGCTGAAAACAGGATTAGGGTGTTTGGTAGAAGGTCATTTACCGGAGAAAACATCAGCAGAATCTGATTCAGTAAATGTTGCCGTCTGTTCCAACAAGACTGAATATGAGAAGCCAGAAAAAGAAAAATACAAAAATCAAAGAGTATTTGTGTTAACAAAAAGATACGGCCAAGTTGTTAAATGCAAAAATGGCACACATGAAGAAAAATGTCACACAGTTAAAAAAAGAAAATTTAAAAGTGCAAAATATTTTATTCTATGATTTAATAAACCAAACAAACTTTTAGAATGTGTTTTTTAAATAAAATAATTGATCTTAGGCTGATAGGTTAGATACGTTTGGTTCATAATTCCATGAAAGGTTAAAAAGTGTAAATCTTGCACATTTTTAGAAAACTTGATAATAAAATGTGGCCAAACTAACTTAAATCTTCAAGTAAAAGTTGATCCTGACTGAAGCATCATTTTTATGGAGTTATATTTGAGTCAAATGTTTTTCCATAAGATGGAGCACATGGGCCACATCCGGCGGAGCAGCACTCGTGAGAAGCTGTCGGAAGCTGCTGTTCATCCGTTCGACAAAGTGATCGCCGAGTGCGAGTCCACCGAGCCGACAGACACGTCCTGCCTGAACACGACCACAGTGGGTCCCGGGCTGGACAGCGACTTCGGAGCAAGCGCAGGTATCCCATGGATGGAGCGATCTGGGTTTGACTGACATTTCTCTGAATCCATCACAAAGTGAAGAGTCGGCTCAGTTTATGATCCAATTGAATTTGTCATATTTAAGTCAATGTTGTTATAAAATTAAGCTAGTGTTTTAGGTTGAGGGGTTTAAATATTAAAATAGACTTTTTCTGTTGCAAAATTGAAAAAAGATAAATGAATATTTTAAATAAATCCAAATATGTATTATTTTGTTAAGAAAAAATGCTATTAGTATAATAGAAAGCAACAAAAAAATTTAAGCACATGTATAGTTTGACAATAGATCAAACTTTTAAGATTTGTAAATATTTGTTTTAATTTTGGCCAAAAAAGTTGGAATTTTGAGTAGATGGAAAGCATTTTAAACATCTGTGACTAAGCAGAAGTCTTACCAAGCCCCAACTCTGTTTTTTAATTTAAGGCCAATGCAGAAGCACCAAAGGTTTTTTATAATACAAAACATTGACAATCCACAATATGTGCCAAAACCAACATTTTCCCATTTACCAGGAGAATGAACAAAAAATAAATTAAATTAAATTAAATAATGCCATAAAATTGCAAAATAAAGATTGCAATACACGTGGTGACCACTGGGGGCTGGTTTCTAAAAAACTATTACTGTAGTTTCTGTTTCATGGAATATTGAAATATGTACATTTATGCATTATTATGTATATATATATTTTTATTTCAATTGTCTTTTTTACCTAACCTCAGGTTCTAAAACTGTTTTTCCAGGCGTTTCCCTGCGGATTCTGTCCGCAGACAGTGACGGTCTCTCCAACGGCGTGCTGGCCTCAGCTCTGGAGTGGGATTATTACGACCCCTGCTACGTCAAACAGAACAACATCCCCAAACACAAACACCCCATACCTGCAATACACACCCGGCAGTACTGGGTGTGACGAGTAGTTTTAGTATTTGTCAGATTTTACTGCTAGAATGTTTTAGTGTAAGGACAGTTTTTTAGTTTTTAATCTCACAAATGTGTAAATTTGACTCAACACTTCAGTTTTTGATGTTATTTCCTCTTTGTAAATCTCACCCCAAGACTTGTTAATTTTTCTCCATTTGTTAGCAAAATATTTAGTCAAGACGCTTCACTTATGTTGTAAAATGTTAAATATTCACTTTTTACGTTCATTTGTGTTCACAGATTCATAACTAAAGTCTGTTCTGAGATTCACAGATGTTTGTTTCACACTTTTTCCTCTTTACATTCACTCAAATATTTAATAAAGTCCTTTTTGAGAAAGTTGGATTCATAAACCTGATCATTTTCTGTTTTTACCTTTTTGAGATGGTGGGAGATGAGTCAGTATTAACACCATCATGCCTGAATTTATTTCTAAATATGTACAAAATATTCTTCAGTGTTTTTTTTCTGTTCAGTGTGATGCTAAATTAAGTGGAGTCCCGGATTAAATATGTTACAAATTAGCAACATACAGCATGACAGAGTTAAGGTTACAGTTTGGATGCCAAATATTGAGCTATTTTTCTTAATATTTTTCTTACTGTGCATGTAAACTTTATCCATTAATTTTTTTTTCACCTTTCACTAAATTACTTTGGAAAATGTAAATTTGAAAGGGAAACAATGTAGGCATGTGTTTAAAAAAAAAAAAAAAAAAAGGTTATTGTAGTAATTAGTCACAATTACTGAGGTTGGGAATTTACTTTTTGCCAGTGGGGAAAACTATAAGTTCTTATTTGAGCTCTTTCCCCACTTTCAAATTAAATAAAATAATAATGGATTAGACCAACAATGGTCAATAAAAATAAAATGAAATTAATACAACGGAGTATTAGGGCCACTTTACAGACAAAAATATTAAGTTTTTTTAAATCACGACTTTAAATGTAATAAATGTATGTAAAAAAAAAGTTGCAACTGTTAAATTATGGGAAAACATTTACACATTTATGAATTAAAAAGTCATTGGGGGAAATTTATAATTTTCTTGTAAATTTAAAGTAGTTAATTTACGACAAAAAACACGCAAAATTACTTTTTATTTA
Source organism: Oryzias melastigma (assembly GCF_002922805.2). NCBI lineage: Eukaryota > Metazoa > Chordata > Actinopteri > Beloniformes > Adrianichthyidae > Oryzias > Oryzias melastigma. Next base: position 8,474,797 of record NC_050523.1, read on the forward strand.
TGGAGGCCTTAATTCTTCGTAAAATATAATCAATCCTATAAAAATGTTTAAATAGAGAAAATTCTTATATGAAAAATATGCCATTAAAAATATATAGTTTTTTTTAATCAAATTCAGATAAAAACTAATTGATCAATGAGTGCAATGAGCATCTCAAAGTATAAACATTTTTTGTTCCATTTGCTCGAATTTCAACAGTTAAATCTGGTACATTTTGGTTACATATTTGTATTTTGGAAAAAAAATGTATGTCGTCATGTAGACGTCTACACTTTCAAATCTTGTATTTTGAACATAGACTGTAGAATCACTGGACAGTCCGACCCCTCCCCCTCTCGTGTTCCAAACAGGAAGTACTTGCTAATTTCATCAAGTCAAAATCCCAAAAATTTCAGTGGGAGGGGGGTGGGCTTTGAACAAGCTCAGTCCTGATTGGTGACTGCAGTTGCCATAGAAACATGACTTAGACCAATCACTGTCGTCTGGCACAAAATGGCGGCGCCAGTAATGCAGAAAAATGGTGACAAACTTTGCTTCATTTCGTGAGAAGAGGTGGAGGTCAGGCCTTTTCTGTGGGTGATGTCACATCTGCTATGTCCAGTGATAATATACGTCTATGATTTTGAAAAATCAAAGGTCAACTTCTGGTTTATATTTTATTATATTTATATAAAAGTTTTGATTTATTTTGTTATATTAGTGAGTGAATTCATATGATAATGGACATTTGGTGAAAACAATTGTTTACATCTAAATACACTGATGGCGATCAGAGAAAAAGAAGAGGACATGTTCAGCTGGAATATTTTATTATTTGTTCAGGGATGTTTATACATTAACGATCATGAGCTGCTTTTCAAAATTTCGTGGAAATGACAACCGACACTGAGATCAATCAGAACATGGAGCTCTTTACTCAAAGCTGGAGAGGAAATTCAACACGATCTGCTTCAGCTTTGCGTCGGACGCCTCAGAGATTTTACCATCAGCCCTGAAAAGGATGCAACAGTGTTAGACATCTCTATCTGAGAGACACAGATGTTTAAGATGTTTGACTTACTTAATCGCTGACAGCAGGTCTTGGTGCTGACTCAAAATGTGCTGCAAGAACGCCTTCTCAAATTTTGTGATCTTGCTGGGCTCCATTTTGTCCAGATGTCCCCTCACACCCGCGTAAATGACAGCGACCTGCTCCTCGATGGCCATGGGAGCTGAAAGGTTAAAGGTCAGCCGTGAGATCAAGTTAAAAATGAAGATAAAATGAGGAGTTGATGCTCACAGTATTGGCCTTGTTTCAGGAGCTCGGTCAGACGGACGCCACGGTTCAGCAGCTGTTGAGTGGCGGCGTCCAGATCGGAGCCAAACTGAGCAAAAGCCGCCACCTCACGGTACTGAGCCAGCTCCAGCTTCATGGTACCAGCCACCTGATCACAGCCAACAAACGGTCAGGCACTGGGGAAGGTTCTCAGAAAGGGGATTCGGGTTTCTGGCAGACTGACCTGCTTCATGGCCCGGGTCTGCGCAGCAGAACCCACGCGGGACACCGACAGACCCACATTGATGGCTGGACGAATTCCTTTGTAGAACAGCTCAGTCTCCAGGAAGATCTGGACCAGACAGCGAACACTGAGGAGCTGAAGATGGTGACATCAGAAAGGACGAGGCTGAGACTCACCTGTCCGTCAGTGATGGAGATGACGTTGGTGGGAATGTAGGCTGACACGTCGCCGGCCTGAGTCTCGATTACAGGGAGAGCAGTGAGGGAGCCGCCGCCAAAGTTGTCGTTCATCTTAGCAGCTCTTTCCAGCAGACGAGAGTGCAGGTAGAAGACGTCTCCTGGGTAAGCCTCGCGGCCGGGAGGACGACGGAGCAGCAGGGACATCTGGCGGTAGGCCACAGCCTGCAGAGACACCACGTCGACTGTCAAAGTCACCAAAAAGCTCCAAAAAACCTCGTTTTTAAAGCAGATCTGACCTGCTTGGAGAGATCGTCATAGATGATGAGAGCGTGTTTGCCGTTGTCTCGGAAATACTCCCCCATGGAGCAGCCAGAGTACGGCGCCAGGTACTGCAGCGGCGCCGCGTCAGACGCAGTGGCAGACACCACGATGGTGTACTTCATGGCATCGGCGTCGGTCAGCCTCTTCACCAGCTGAGCCACGGTGGACCTCTTCTGGCCGATGGCGACGTAGATGCAGTACAGCTTCTTCTTCTCGTCGGTTCCGTCGTTGAAGCGCTTCTGGTTGATGATGGTGTCGATGGCGATGGCGGTTTTACTGCGACACAGACCCGAACACTCAACATGGAGTCACTTACAAATGTTTTTGCACATTTATTATACATTTGAGGTTGAATTTCTAGGCAGCTTTTCAAAATAAAAGCCTATAAAAATGTTTAAATTGAGAAAACTTGAACGTTTTTTTAATCATTTTTTTGTTGGTAAATATAAAAAACTAATAAAAAATGAAAAATAGTTATAGAATCAGTGCCTATTTTTTCCAATTGCTGGAAAGATTTTTTTTCCAATATGCAAAAACTTACACTAAAGCACCAAGCAATCCAAAAGCTTACTAAAAAAATCATTTAAAAAATCCACATGTTCATCCATCAGTCTTTCATCTTCTGAGGGCTCCTCTTTAAGGTCACCCTAAATAAAGAAGCCCACGCCGTCCTGCGCTCAGATATGCCCTTTGAGCTGCGTCCTCACCCGGTCTGTCTGTCTCCGATGATGAGCTCACGCTGGCCTCGACCGATGGGGACCAAACTGTCCACGGCTTTGATGCCCGTCTGCATGGGCTCCCTCACAGAGATCCGGGGGATGATCCCGGGGGCCTTTAAACCCACGCGTCTGCGGACCTTGGAGCCCAGAGGGCCCTTAAAAGAAAACACATGAATGAATAAAGAGGAGTTACACAAAACCTTACGTTTTAAGGTGAAAAACTTTGCTTTAAAGTTATATTTGAATATTAATAACTGTATATGTTTACATGTTTCCAGTTTAGTCCGTTTGATTCTAATCATAAATAATTCATGTACAAAACAGGCACTTAGATCTCGTGATTCTTTTACATGCTTGACAGTATTTTAGTTTAGTGTTAAATATCTTTCAAACATTCTCTTTGAAACCAGGCATCATGTTTGGACTTGTTGGGCTGATTGTGGAATCTTTTGGGGCTGCATGAAGTGAGGATGGGCTGCGTAGGGTTGCTCTTTTATTGTCTTATTTATTGGCGTTTTACTAGTATTTTAGTCTTTTATCTACTATTTAAGTATTTTATCTTATTGATTTAATCTTCACTCTCATGGTCTCACTAAATGCTATTATATTTAGTAAGCAATGTATGAAGGAAAGTGACAAAAAAGCTTCTATTCTATTTTAAAAAAGCCAATATTGGTATTAAAACTGGATTTAAATAAAGTTTTAAAAAAATGGTGGGAGTTTTCAATCAAAGTCTACATAGTTTTTATTTACATTTTTAGGATTTAAGAAATATATCAAGATATAAAGAAGCTCAAGAGGTTTGGACAGTAAATTTGTGTTTTACTTTTCATCATTTAGGTGTTAAGAATGTTAACATTTACAGGATTTTATTTTGTTGTGTAGTAAAAGATAAATTTAGGGTGTTAAGTGATAGTTGGAAAAATGTCATCTGGAAAACTTGAGCAGCTATTTTACTATTTGTAACAGTCAAAAGTAAATGACAAAACCTTATCCAGAATACAAATCTGCAGAACTGAGAAAAAAAATCCTCTTTCTTCACAATTATGATGCTAAATGATTATAAAATGACCTTTCCGTCAATGGCGTTCCCCAGAGCGTCAACGACTCTGCCCAGCAGCTCCTCCCCCACAGGAACATCCACAATAGCGCCGGTTCTTTTGACGATATCCCCCTCTTTGATCAGCTTGTCATTACCAAACACCACAACACCCACGTTGTCCGGCTCCAAGTTCAGCGACATGCCCTAAACAGGAGGGGGACGGACGTTAATAAAACTAATGATGACAAGAATTGTTAACACAAACAGAAATATTGGCCTAATCACCTTCAAACCGGAGGAAAACTCCACCATCTCCTCAGCCTGCACGTTCCTCAGACCGTACACTCGAGCGATTCCATCACCGATGGACAGAACGCGGCCCGTCTCCTCCAGATCAGCGCTGGTGTCGGCTCCGAGGATCTTCTCCTCCAGAATGGACGACACCTCAGCTGTGCCTTTAATAAACGCCAAGTGTGAACTGAGCCGTAAAGAAAAGTCCTGTCCTCTAAAATGATCAGTTTGCAGCAATGACCTGTTTTCTGGAGCCATGGGCGGGATGTGTGCAGATTCTTGGCTCCTACACAAACTGCAGCAACATTCTTGGATACCTGAAAAATATGAAGTCAACTATGAAGTTTATTTGTCCATCTTTTTTTAAAAACATATATTCAATCTCAAATTAAAATATGCATACATTTTTAAAAAGCAACAACTGCCTATAAAATTGAAACAACTTAAAGCGGAAAAAGACGAAGAATTGTCTTAAACTCTTTTTGTCCTGATGCTAAATAGAAATTACTTCACCATCACTGAGTATGTCACTGCTGTTCAGGAAGTAACCCAATAAATCTAAAAAAATATATATATATATGATTTCCAGCTTAAACAATCTGCAACAATCCCCGATTTAAGAAAAATATTGGAGGAAGACAATTTAGTAAAATAAACAAAAACACGCTTTCAATAGGCTGCATTAAAGGCTTTTTAAAGTCAATTTATAATAGAATGTACTTCTTAAATCTTAGTGACTGTAGCAGAACATTCAAACAGCCTCAAACCCATCCTGATCCTCTGATGTCAACAACAAAAAAAAAAAAAAAATCTTAAGTTTATCTTAAAATTTTCCTTTTTTTTAATACAATTTTGTACAGATGGAACATGTGCAGCTACAATTTATCAACACAAGAAAACACAAAATTAACACTAACCAGTCACAAAATCAAATGTAAAACTTTTCTGGTCTTTTTAAATAGTTTTTTTTTTTGTAAATTAATGCAACTTTATTATTTTGAGGTCATCACACACCAGCTTTCATTGGTGCAGGAATCAAGTTCCTATTTCTGTCAGGAAGAAACGTGGTGTGTGCTATTAACCAGATCTTATAGTGTAAATAACTCATTAAAAGATGTGAACAAAACAAACAACCTAATATATTCAACTACCACTGCTAATTGTACGTCACTATAATCAGTCCCCCCAATATATTTTAAGGTCCAACATAGAAATACTATCGAAAATAAAGGAGACCCAATCTAGTTTTTTTTTATATTGATTACAACATTTTAAGTCACTAAGTTGTAGCAAAATGTATTACAATAGCAAGCACGCTTTTTTCTAACTTGGCGAGCACACCACCTCAGCGGCAGCTAGCTAGTAATCACCAATCTGACCTTCACTGACAAGTCGAAGTTAACGCAAATTAGCTAAACTTCCACTAACAGCTCATTCATAAGCCAATGTACCAATAAAATATCACATTTATGACTATCTTTCCATGACAGGGGAATGTAAAATCACAAAGGTGAACGCTCTGACGTCCTGAGGTGCAGGGACGGGCGAGTGAATGGAAAACATGGCAGCCATTTAGTGAAATAAAAATAGTCTTCTTGTCAACACAAACTAAAAACATCAACATTAAGAAGTTATGATTGCTTACAAATCCGGCCCTTCGGGGCAGATTGCGGACGAGAGCCGCAGCGACGCGAACTGACAACATGTTGGACCTCTGTGGATGTGTCCTGCTCCCGGAACCCACGGAGAAGGACGGGGGAAACTGCAGGCCGTTACGGAAAGAGCACCGTGACCCGGAAGTACATCAAAATAAAATACATGTCCTTTATTTTTTTATTTTTTTTTATTATTATTTTTATTTATTTATTTTTTTAAGAAACGCCCTGTTTAAGAATTCTATATTTTCCTTATTTTCTTTTTACTATTTATTTTAAACACCCAGCCTAAAAACTGACCATTGAACACAGATTATTGTTTGAATCTCTGAGATATTTATTAAAAATCGATCAAATTAGAATCTAATAAATATATATCTATATATATATATATATATATGATATGTATATAATATGTATATAAGTGTATATAAATATAAGAAAATAATAAAAATGCATCAGACAGTCAGCAATTATTTAGTGACTTGGTTCATGTTCACTTTTGTCAACAACAAAAAATGTCCCGATGAACCATTTAGAAACTTTAGCAATAAAGACCTATTTTCAAATCTCAGAGGGTACCATTTCAGTAATTTCACATAGCCCCGTGTTTATCATTTCAGATTTATTCAAAGGACTGAACAACAGCAATATCTGATCATTTTCTTAATCAATTATACTTCAATATTAATTTAGTCTGTTTTATATGTTGACGTGTCTCAAAAAATGTGAACCTCTTAAGCCAACTCATTCAATCATTTAAATCAGAAATTGTAAGCAGAAAGGTGGAGAATTTCGGATTCAGACTATTTTATTTTTTTAATTTTTATTTTGATAAAATAAACAGAAGTATAAAGGTACATTTCAAAAGGGGCTTTGGATGAACTTTCACAATATATTGAATCCAAGTCCTTTTTTTCAATCCTATCCAAACATATATTTATATACAATGGTTGTACAGAATTACAGGAAAGAAACACATACACTGAAAACAATCTGAAAACAATTTTGGTCAAAAGGGAAAAAGAACACATGAATAAATCTTGTTGAGTCCCCCGTCTCAATTTATTTTAACGTCTTTTATAATATCAAAGCAATGTTTGATTAAGTACCTGAGTCTTGGCTGGTCAACAACCTTAAGTCATCTAGTTATTTATTGCTTTTTTATACAAAAATAAAGTAATGCAGGAACAGACAAACGTTTTTGTAAAAAAAAAAAAATAGTTAGAAGCATAATGGTGTCCTTCTTTATATCTTCATATATCTAAGCACATATTTGCAGGTGTTTTGCAAATATTTAAATTATTTGGATATGAAAATTATTATCTGGTCTTACAAGCAACTTTTGTTCTTCTGCTTAAAAAAGTTAAGTCACTTTTGGCAACAGTTCAGTTGTTTTAAAACCTAATAATATCAGAATCCTACAGTGAAAGAGAGGACAAATACTTATTTTAAAAGGTTGTAAGGATAGAACAAAATAACTAATCTTGGAATATCAAAAACAGCCTGTAGTACTCATAATAGTCTGAAGGGGGCGTCGGAATAAAACCGAGAGACCGGAAGTGGAAGGGACTGCCGAAGGAGACATTTTAAAATAAACACCGAGCTAACAGCTAGCAGAGCTGCGAAGCTCAGAGCGGACTGCGTCAAAGCAAATTCGCCTTCATGCAAGTTGCGTTTAATTAAAGCCGATTAAGTAGTTTGAGTTCATTTAATGGAAAACCAAAGAACTTGATATTTTTTGAAAATGTTGATAAGTCCGACGCTGGAAAACGAAGAATATAACTAACACCGCGGTAAGTTGAATCCAGACAAATGCTAAGACGGTTGTAGCTAACTGTTAGCCTTAGCCGCTGACATGAGATTGCCCGGTGCTACTCTGTCTGGATAGATACTGTTTCCATTTATAGTCCCGCGGTGCAGCTGTCCTGTAGCTTGAGTGTTTATTTTCACCACACGTTTTCCTCTCGCCAAATTTTGGGAGAGCAATATTACGATCGAAATGATCTTAAGTTAGCAGCCAAAAGGTTGTTAGCATAAGCTAGTTGCAGACTCCAACCAACAGATTTTCCCCCTCGAATAAAATTTATTTTGTTATAATTTTAAATAACTTTAAAGTGCTAACTTTTAGTGCAATTATTTTCAGAATCTTGCTTAAAACTTTTATTAATTGTGAAAGTTATGGCTAAAATGAAGAATTTATATTTAAGTTAGTGTGGGTTCACATATTGGGCGATGCTGGTTTTGTGCATGCAGACAATAAAAGTCTATTGATTCTACTTTTTTACATTCCCCTACATATAAAAAAATAAATGAATTGATTTTTTATTTTATTTTAATTTTTGTGTCCTTTTTGTTCTGTCAGGTGAGCTTCTGTCCAGGGACATTGGTCCAAGTTTGGTGGACCTTTGGGCTCTGGGCTAAACAAGAATAAAGATGGCTGATTCCACAAGAGCAGAAGAAGTGTTGGATGTTGAATGCCCTCCTGCGTGCCTTGATGATCCTCAATCAGCCACCGCCTCAGTTCTTGAAGAACAAGATGAGCATCTGAAAACAGAGACCACCACTAGTACAAGCTCACCCCCAAGAGAGAAGGAGATAGACAGCCCCTTAAACACTGAGGGCGAGCAAAGTCTGCTTTCTATGCCATGTCTGATGAAGGAGCTCCACAGAGACTCCCCAGAGTCCCACCGTGCATCTACAGGGAGTGACAAGCTTGTGTCACGCAATATCTATGAAAGTGACTCTTCAAACCCCTGCATGCTGTCCCCTTCATCTAGTGGGCACCTTGCTGACTCAGACACACTTTCCTCCGGAGAAGAGGGTGCCGCTCCACCTGCAGGAGGAGACGAAGGGGATACCATGGAGGCCACAAACGACCCTGGGCAAGAATCAAAACAAACCTCTGCCACTGCCTCTGGAGGCAGGAAGTCCCGGCGGTCGCGTTCGGAGAGTGAGACGCCCCCCAGTGCGATGGCGGCCAAAAAGAACCGCTGCCAACCTACAATGGCCGCGGCTGCTGGGCAGGAAACCAACGGCAAACCGACGAAAGTGAAAGGTCACCGGAGCCAGAAACACAAGGAGCGCATACGCCTGCTGAGGCAGAAACGTGAAGCAGCAGCACGGAAGAAATATAACCTGCTGCAGGACAGCAGTACCAGTGACAGTGAGCTCACATGTGACTCGAGCACCAGCTCCTCTGAGGATGATGACACTTCAGGAGGAAGCAAGACAATCCAGACAGATATTCCAGGTAACGTCCATGATCTTATCACATACTGTGGCTGTAGATACTTAGTAAAAGACAACTACAATATATCACAGACACACAATCTTAATTAAAAATGTAAATTAAATGCAGAGGAAGGCCTGCTGTGTGTTTGTTCACTGTCATTTTCTAGTTCTTTTTTCCTCATCTGTCATCTAAAGTCATTTGTATCTTGAGAAGCATAATCTTCATTTAGGTGCTCTTTGTCCAGTCACTTGTCATTCTACTTCACTTTTTGATGGTGCTCGTGTCCTGTTCTGCATGCTGTGAAAGTTTATTTGACACTGTGTAACTCATGGGGTTATAATAATCCACCAGTAGTGTCATTTCTGCTGTTTTCATAGCTGTTTTTTTTGTTCCATTGTGTTTTCATTACATTTTACCTTTTTAAACGTACTAGAATTTTTAGGTTTCGTCTTTAATTGTGTAGATTACTGAAAAAGCGGTCAAAGGTTTCTTTTTTTGTTATTTTAATAGAACCTGCTTTGTTTTTAGTATGATTATTATTGTTTTCTTGGTCCAAGTCGATCATACTGCCCACCCAGAATCATTTTATCGGTTCAGTCAGGTGGTTCTGCTTTTCTAAAGCAGATTCTAACATCTTGTAGAGCAGTTGGCCAACTTTTGTGTGGTAAATGTTAATCTATGCACAGCTCTGAATTGTCTAACGCAAAAACAGACCAGAGTTCAAACCTGGACAGTCTTCTGTACATGTAGATCAGCTCTCTTGTTTCCTCAGCTGATGTAGAAATGTCTTGGGAGAGTTGAGGCATCTGGAACAACAAGTAGGCTAATATTTGAAGATGTGATGCTGCGGTTGGGAAAGAGGCCTTTATGTTTACTTAAGCCTGATCTTTTCACTCCTTTTTTTTCTCCCAGTGGGTTTAGAAAGGCTTTTATTTAGTGGGTAGCTGTTAGTCTCTTGATGTTTTTTCGCGTCTAGTCCAGGGGTGTCGAACTCAATGGCACAGGGGGCCAAAATCCAAAACACACCTTAAGTCGCGGGCCGAACAGGACAAAGATTTATTGAACACTCTTAAACAAAATTTTTAAAACTTTAAAACTGTAGCGTTTGAACATAACTATGAAATGGATATCTATAGCATTACTTGCAATAATGCTTGTCTGAATGCTGTAAGCTGAATTTGGCAGCTGAAGATGCTAGTGCTGATAGCTGAAAACGCTGAAGCTGATAGCCAGCTGAAATATTAGCTTAATGCCAATTAGCCTAAAAATCAAGGGGAAAAAACAAGAAAAATAATTCAGGTTAGCCAAAACAGCTAGCATGTCACTGAAAAAAATAACTAAGCTTTAAAATAGCCTTAAAAGCGAAAAACAAAAAGCAAAGCCTAAATTAGCCAAAACAGCTAACGTGTAAATATTAGCCTAACTCCAAACCAGCCTACAAAACTTAAAAAAGCCTAAATTAGACAAAAGAGGTCATATGTCGCTAAAATATTAGCAAAACTCCAAAACAGCCTAAAAAACAGAAAAATCCTAAATTAGTCAAAACAGCTAGCATGTAGCTGAAATATTAGCTAAACTCCAGAATAGCTTAAAACATCTCAGTAAATGCCAAAATAGTCCATAAAGCTATCAGAATGCCAATTTTTAAAACTTTAAAGCCGTAACTTTTTAACATAAATAAGAATAAAAAGCCAATATCATTCCAGAAGAAATCAACTTAAACCTTTAATAACTTTCAATATTTTGCTCTCCATAAAAATATATTTTGTCAAAATTATAGTTAAAAAGAGGCGCAGGATAACATTGGGTCATTGATAGCAATAAAATAAAATGATCTGGAGGACTGGATATAATTACCCAGAGGGCCGGATCCGGCCCCCGGCCCTTGACTTTGACATGTGTGATCTAGTCTATCCAGGTATTCTATTTATAGCCATTTGAAAAATAATGCTTAAATTGCAATTATGTTCATACTCCACAAACAGTGAACATATTTGCTTATTTTGCTCTATATATCTAGTAGTTGTAGTAATTACTTCAAAGACTCACCATTTAACATATTTTCCAAACCATAGTTGCTAATTTTGTATTCTAATATGTATTCTTTTGGAGAATCTTAGTATGTGAAATGTCTTCAGCCATTTCTACATCGTGCACACACATTTGAGTGCTCCAATTGCATGACGTTGTCCATCAGCATGAGAGTCGATCTGCACGTAAACAGAAAGTGTCATTTTTTTTTTTCTCTTTAATGCACAAGTCCACCTCCGAAGCATGAACGTGCTACTGTATTTTCTTATGGCTTGGCCTCAATGTCTTTAAAGCTGGCTTCAGACGTGCATCGGAGCGATCCAGAGTGGGAGCCCACATTCATGGGCTGCTGGACACCAGCTCGTGGGACAGGAACGGGATCGGCAGTGTTCTGGAGGAGGCCATGACGCGGTTTGCTGTGATGCAGCGTCAGACCGAGGAGCGCTTCCGCGTCTGGATGGAAAAGCTCGCTCACCTCGACTCAGACAACGACTCCTCCAAACGATCGAGCGATGCCCCAGAGGGGCAGCAGGGGGCCAAGCCTTCCCCGCCGAGTTCTTTTTTGCCGTCCTCGGAGTCTGCAGAGACCATGGCAGCCTACATGCTGGCTCGTGAAAACAACAGCCTGGCTCCCACCCCTATAAACAACAACATCCTCTCCGAAGCCGTCTCTCAGAATGGAAATGTTCCAGACCCCAGCCTCCTAAATGTGTAGATTTCCCTTCTGCTTCGGTTCTGCTTCAGCTTGGATCGGCAGAACTTGTAGAATCAGAAGGCGGGACGTTTCAGAAAGGAAGTTTTGAACATCAGCTGGCTTGAGCTGGTCATTTGACTCCAAACAGACCTGCGTCTCTGTGTGTCGGCTGGAATCACTGTGAGGTTTGACAGATGAACTCACCTGTTCTGATAGCTGTGGCATGGAGTCACGGCCCTAACACTAATGCTTGTATGGATTCGGTTTTACCAGCTGTAAAAACACCTTTCATTCTCACATAGTGTGCGTTGCAGCAGCTTGGCTATCATTACAGTTCAGGGTGGGGGTGCTGCTGTATAATGGCATGTGCCTTGTCATTTCAAACCCTGGCTCGGGGTGATCGATAACGCATTTCAGTGCTATTTTGGTAGGACTCACATTTAACCCTCCTCAGTGCTCGTCTTTCTCCTGCACCATCTGCAGAAGGTTGCGGGAGCACAGCTTTTCGTTTTGGTGGCAGAGCTTTAACTAATAGCAGCAGAACATTTATTTACAAATTTTCTTTAACACGATATATAAAAACCCATACCTTTTTTTTTTAATCAAAATTTAAAGAGTTTTATGTTTAATCTGATTTTTTTTCTGACCGTTTCTCTTCCTGCTGATGCTGCCTTTTTGTAGTTAATAGATTAGATTCTTCTTTAGAGTATGGGGTTAAAGAAAGGGCTGTTTTTCTTTAGGAGGGTGGGGGGTAATAATGTCAAACCTTAAAAAAAAAAGAAACTAACCTCCCCCTTAGTTTGCACTGGTTGGCTCCCATGTTGGCCTGTTTCACAGGACTGCGTAACTTGAATCCCCGTAAACCTTTCAGGGCAGCAGCGGTGACACAGCAGCAATATGTTGCATGTTGATGTTTACGTTTTTTTCTAGTGTCAAATAAAAACTGGCAGATCTCGGTGGCCTTCTCTGGTTCAGATCCTGTGGTCCTTCAGAAACTTCTCACCGGCATTACGACCATCGACGACAACACTAACAAAAAAAACTGACCATATTTATAGTTAGGATGTCCAAACGTGTTTAATTAATGTATGTGACTGAATCTGATTTCCTGAACCTTAAAGCTGAATGCGTTCTCGCTTCACCTGTTTGCATGTGAATTATACTGGTATATAGAATGTGCAAGGCCAATTGAGTTCTCATCAGCAGCATGTGTGCAAGGCGCCGCTTTGCTAATGCTGATCGGCGGTGACTGGGTTTGGCTCCAACATTAACCATGCCCTAATGGTTTTTCTTTCAGACTCTGTGACTTGTTTATTTTTTTTTTATGTTTTTCGCCATTTAAGTGCTGCCATTTTGTGGATTTGTTTTGCCAACAGAGTGAAGATGTGCATAGATTTATTTTGGACACGCACTAAAGGGCCTTTCATTGTTTACCAAAGAGACTGTCCTGGTTTACATTTGTAATTCTTCAATCTGTAAGGAAGTGCTTTGGTTCTCTTGGTTCCAGCCTATTAATATGCTGGGTTTTTAGTTATTTTTTTTGCTTGTACATGCAGTTCAGACGCACCCCCTCAAACACCTACACATGTGTCTGGAGAACAGCGTGTCTCATTACAGGGTAGAACAAGGAGATGCGTTCCTGCTCTTCCATAGTTGTCTTTCTTTTTCTTTTTTTAAAAAATCATCCAGCTACCCTTTCATCCAACGGGCAAATTTATTTTCAAGTGTTTCGGTAATGACTGTATTCTAGTGTACTTTTCATGTGAATGGCTGTTACTTTACGAGCAATAAATGGAAAGGAAAAAACAAAATCTGTCTTGAAGGGTTTTTGTGATTACCTTCAATTCTGGGCTTATTTGGTAAATTTTTTAAATGATTTTACAACTCCCAAGACTCCGATGTGTTTGAAGAGTCCTGCCGTTCCCAGAGATGATTTGAATAATGAAGTGTTTTCTTTGTTTCCTGCAGACGGGCCTCCAGTAGTGGGTCACTATGACATTTCAGACACTGATTCTAACCAGGAGAGTATAAATGTGGAGGCAGTCCGGCCCACGGTGATAAAGCATGAGCTAAAAACACACAGAGGCCAGGATTTGACATCTCACTCTGGGTGTATAAGAGCTCTGAGCTCGATCGCAGGTCAGTTACAAACCCAGTTTATCACAACTGGTCATTTCTTCTCAGTGAGGGCAGGACTTTTGAGTACACGGGTGTCATCAATAAACATTTTGCAAAATGGCCTCCAAAACCACGTGATTGTCTGCCATCATGCAGATTGAAGTGTTTACTTTGTGGCTCCATTTTTTTTGTTTGTCTCCCAGCTGCAGCCTTCATGTGTCAGCAGGGCGTGAATGCTTTCCGCTGCTCCCGCCGTGTGAGTGACTCTTCCTCTCATTCATTTCAGGACAAGTGGAGCTCCAGCTGTCAAACAAGGAGAGCTCTCAACTCAAAGCCCAGGTTAAGATCGCCTCATCTGACAGTGAGGTGGAAATTGTGGAGGTCCAAGAGAAAGCACGGTAAAGATGCTCAATGGGCGGGGGGACACCATTTGTACATAAGTGCACCTCCCCACCCCTTTTCAAACACAATAAAAGCATTTTTTTATGGTTTTTGTTTTGTTTTTATTTATTTTTTGATGAATCCAGATGTGCTCATCCATGCGGAGGGGTGATAAAGAGTTTGTCTTCCTGGAAGGAAAGCTCAGTGGAGCACTTAAACAGCACAAATCAGTCCCAGCTCTGGACTACAGTTTCCCCTCAGCACAACTGGGTGTCCCCTCCAGAAGTTGTGGACCTCACGTTGGACGAGGACGCCGGGCACAAATATCTCCTTTAAGCAGCTGGTTTCCCTCCAGACTCCTCCACCTGGCCTAGTCTTGACACGTCGGCTGAAATCCTCTGTAGATTTGCGGCCTTTTTGCCTGTAACCGCTCACGTACTGTTCCCGCACCAGTGGCGCTGTCTTGTTTTTTTTTTTTTTTTAAATTAGTGTTGAACAATCCTCTTCCTGCTGAATTGTTTTGCCTCATCAGTTATTCATTTAGTTGAAACGACAGCACTCAGAGTGACCTGTTCATAGCAATATCCTCCCTTTACTACTTGATACCTCACCTGCCCCCCTTCGATAACTTGTGTGGATGGGGAGGGGGGGGTCTTTTGTGCACCTAAAGATTGTATGGAACAATCTTCTCCTTAGATCAGATCATGACGATTAACTTATTTCACTAAATGCTCTGAAGAAGATGCTTTCAGGTTGCGTTTTGCAAATGGTTGCATTTCCATAAATAGTTTGCCATTATGGTCAGGGTGAGGGTTTTATTTTATTCTTTTTCTTTTTTTAGTAAAGTCTTAACACTGGATGTGATTTAAATCATTCAATTGCTTTTAGCTGTTCCCAATGTAGGTGAAACTTCAGTGAGGAAATGAAAGAGGTGATGCAGATCTCTACATGTTTTCTAATCATTATCTTGCACTTAAAACTCAAGTTTTTATGTGTGGAGGGTGGGGTCAATCTTTAGGTCAAGCACAAATCTAAGAGTGTTTTTTTTTTTTTTTCTTTGTTCCTTCTGAATTTTCTGCTGGCTGTTGCGTCGTCTTTGACGGTTGTGGCTTGGGTCCTATGTGTTAATATGCAAACGCGCCTTCCCAAAACATCTTGACTTTACGCTGACTAACTTATTTCACAAAAGGGGTTTTTCTTTTTCTTAAAAGTACAGAAAGTCACACTTGAAAACAAGAAAACAGACACTAAAAATATAAAAAAATCAAAAGCATACAAACACTGCTGCTTGTGTTGTGCTAAGAAATCCATTCATGTTGTGGTTTGGAATGAAAGATAAATATTTGACTAACTTGGTTTTTGGTGAATGTTTGTATGACCTTGCAGTTTTAGTTTGGTGTTTTTACTTGTTTGCACACTGATTTTGAAGAACTCCTTTTCATTTTTTATTTTTATTTTTAAACTCTGGGGACCCCTTTCTGTTAACTGAGGAACTGCATCTTCCATTAAACCCTGCAAAGCGTCACTTCCTGAATGCCTTGACAAGTGCACTGTTTCCTTTAGAATAGTGAAAAAGCTTATTCTTTTACACAATAAAGCAGAGCATTTTGGAGCCTCAACTACTATTTTAGTAAAAAGATGTCATTGAAGCACAGAGTAAAAGGCATTGTGGGACATTTACTGAATGCGCTGTTTTTACCCTGAACCTCAGGGCCTGCTTGCTCCTCAGACTTTTAATGTCCTCATGCAGCCAAGCTGGTAATGTTTTGTTTCGTATAAATAATTATTTTTAATTTTCTCTATCACTCAACAAATTATATTTACTTTCCTAAAATAAATTTTGGGAATAATAAAGTCATATTAACTTCTGCTGGTCACAGAAAGGGAAAATTCTTATAGGACTAAACCAAAGTCTAACTTTTATTTTATTTTATTTTGGTTTTATTCATTTCATAGTTCCTCCAAACTTTTTAGAAGCTTTTAATTTGGAAATGTATTGCATTTATTGTGAAAAGTTGTGATCATGAAATGTTTTAAGTTGAGTACAATACTGTTTTTATTTGGCCAGTTGTGAATCAGCTGTACTCTGCTGTAATAATCCTCCACCTCAGCTAAAGGAATCAGTTCAGTTACTTTTTTAGGTTGTTGGAAAGTTTGTAAGACGGAACCAACATTTGTGGTGGAAACAGGGCGGAGTTTCCATTACTGGTTGCACATGGCAAGTTTTAATGTTTTTTTTTTTTTTTTTAAATCCATCAGGAATGTTTCCCATTTCCAGTCAATCAGATTTCTTTTTTTTTATTTGTTTTACTTGTCAGTATTTTAAATTAACAAAGACATGTTATTTTGTTGCTTCTGTAAGTCGCTGGCTTTGTTGGAATAAAGTCAGTAGAACAAAAAAAATATTTTAAAAGTAAATAAATAGTGCTATTTGAAGATCTCCTGTATGACGTTTCTTTTTGTTTGAGATTCACAGGAAAAAGGTTTTTGGTTTAAATAATATATAACCTTAGAGCACTTTTGCTATAAAGAATGTGTGCACTTTTGCCTGGTAATTTCTACACAATGCTATATATCCAATAAAAAATATTTGTTATTAAAAAATTATCAAAATATGACAACACTTGTTAAATCAGTCATTTTATTTTAAACTGTGGTTCATGCAACAAAATGGGGAAAAAACATAGGAAAATCCTAAAAACATGATTGAAAATTACTGAACAAATTTGGAATTTGAGAACAAAAAATATAAAAATAATTTTACTGGAGACTTCACCCAGCGACCCATGACAATGCAATATATATTATAGGTCATTTCAATAATTTTGCTCGGGTGAAAATCACCCGGCGATAGTGCTCTAGCTCTAATCATCTTTTTTATCTATTTTAAAAGCATTCCCCATGATCTCCTAAGTACAATTATGGTGTTTTTAGCCATTTTTTGAAAATAATTGCGTCGTTTTCTAGGGTATTGTCTCTGCAGAGCGGCAGAAGTTCATTAGAAATTGTTGTGGGCGTGTTCGTTGGCACATAGCAACTCCTTCCCATCACTGTTACCAAGAGCTCCTTGTTTACACCCTCTCTCGCCATCTTATAGCCCCTCACAACCTAGCATTACATGACCTAACTTTATATTCTTCATTAGAAAAATTCTATGATATGTCAAAAACAGAATTTTCATCAGAATGAGTCTTATTTTAGTCTGAAAGACATTTGTATTCATTACCTTACTTTTTTAAATAATAAATATGAATTACGTGTATTTTTTGGTGGAAAGTAAAGCAAAAATATATTAAAAAACTAGCATTACTTATTTTTTTTTCTTTTTTAAATTTGACAGATGCTCAGATAACTTCTTTTCAAAATAAAACTGCTCTGTGCCAAACAGGATAATCTCAGTGCAGTTCTGGACAACTGTTAACCATTGTTGTGCAGTATAAGATAATATGGGCTTTTAACTCCTAAAAGATTAAACTTTTTACCAAAGTTTTGCTTTGTGTATAAAAAAATCTGTTCATTCTGGAGGTAGCGTTGAGCAAACAAAACCTCTTCAGGTCAACAGGGATGAAAAAACCTACATAGTTTATCATTTATGTGCATCTCAGCCATAAATTTATAAATTTAACTAATCTATAATAAGTGCTAATTAAGTAATCCTTACCACCATGCAGGTCTAGTTTAAGCATTATTTTGAGGTTAATTGTGAAACAAAATGTGACTTCTGCTTGAAGGATTTCACTGTTTTTATTAATGAGTCAACATTTTAGATTCAGCTTTTGTTTCCTCTTTTATTTCTTTGTCAACTTCTAAACATATGTTAAACTGTCTTGTAAGAGATTTTAAAAAAAAATGGCTTTTTTTCTTTTTCCTTCCTCCTTAGTATCCATTTCCAGACAGGTGTTGTGAACAATGCAGCTCAGCAGTAGCACTTTGGGTCAGAGGTCACACTTTGTCAGCTGCCACTAGAGGGACATATGGAGTTAGCACTGAAACAATGACAGTGGAGCAATGCAGCCCTTTCAGACAAATCCCCTAAACTGGGTCTTTTCACTCTGAACCTCAGCTGTATGCAAATCTTTTTTTTTTTTTTTTACAGGGGGATTGCTGGCTTCATTGAATGGCTCTGTGTGAAAGCCAGAAATACATTTTCCGTCTGGCAGATGTCTCCTCAGGCTGCCTTATTGTAGCTTCTGGGTTGTCCAGATTTTACTTAGATTTAAAACATGTCTAATCATCCGTGTTTCAAGTCTAAATAAGATTTGTACAATTATATTTTTCCTGAGATTTCAAAGCTAAAAATAAACTAATTTTGTCATTGCTTAATGCTAAAATTAGTATGTGAAATTTCTAAATACAGAAATGACTTACTTTCAGTGATGAGACAACATGCTGTTTTTCACAGCAGGTTTAAAGGAATTCTGTGGTGGGAACTGGAAGACAAGAACATATGGGACTAAGGGTTCTGTGACCCCCTAAGCTTCCCCATGTCCATCTGTTCTCTTATCCTTCAGGGAAAAGACTTCAGGCATGGAGGTTATCAGGACATTTCTCAGCTTTACTTCACAGAAAGTAAATAAAAAAAACTATAATATACATATTTGGACTCGGGCTGTAATGTTTGTCATACTTTTAATTGAAAAATGTTGGTGTCAAAAGAATTCAATGGTCTAAATACAATAGAATAGAAGCTTTATTAATCCTGAAGGAAATTCAAAAGTTGCCAGCTGCTTCCATTCACAACCACACTAACACATCTAAAAAAATAGACAGTAAAATAATAAAATTCTAGAAACATTTAGATTAAAGTATATGCATTAAAAATACAGTAAAATTTAAAATTCAATGAGGTATTCTTTTGATGCTCGGTTTGGGAGTTGTACTTTCTTATAGTTCGAGAGACAAAAGAAAAAAAATATATTTTTAGGGATAACAGTCGAAAACAATTGATGAATAGCAAAACATTCTAAGACTTTTGGGGGAATTTAAGCAGAATTTCCAGAATTTGGCTTTAACTCTCTGAATTCTGAGTTTTGTCTCACAGTTCTGGGTTTTACTTCCGATTTAAAATTAACTGAAAACAAAAAAGGCAAGTTTTCATGTTTTGAATTGTGTTCTAATGTTTCACTAATGTGTGGGAGCCAGGAAATATTGCAAAATAAGCTTTAAAATGAAGTTCTAAAATATATTTTATATTATGCATAATTGTTATCTATGTGACTTAATTTGTCATATAAAACACGTTTAATGTTTTAACATTATTTTTCCCAAATATATGTACTTTTATGGCAAAAAAAAAAGGAAGTGGGATTTCCAAAATAAAAGCCTCCCCGCCTCGTGCGCTGACGCCATTGGAGGATCCGGCTGGCAAAGCCGAAGGGGTCGCGGTTTGCCGGGTCCAGTGATTGGCTGCCCCGGCTCCTGTGTGCGGCAGAGCAGCCTGTCCGTTTGAATGTGCGGGCAACTGGAGGGGATCATTTCCATGGACCATCTGTCTCGCTGGCTGGACTCACAACAAAGAAGGATCCAGGATGGTGTTAGTCCATGTTGGATACCTGGTTCTCCCCGACTTCAGCTCAGTTAGAAATAGAGGTATGACCCGATTCAAGCGCCTTCATCTGCCGCGTGCCG